>NW_011888790.1:12072211-12073936 GCF_000151845.1 Pteropus vampyrus | reverse complement strand
ACACAGAGTTTGCTAATTCTTGATTGCTCCTCAGTAATTTTAAAAAATGTCATATTCATACTTTTGTGATATGGAAAAAAAATAAATGTTTATTCTCAGATATAAATAATAAAAATTTGTTTTTAAACAGTCAGCTATGTTACATTTCTGAATTTACAATTTTAGCATCGGCCAATAGTAAATATAGTCCATAGTACTTTAAGCATAGCAAACAGATTGTACTAGGGCCCTAAAGCAGGAAGAAGTTTGGAATATTAAAAACTTGAAAGAACAATGTGGCCAGAGTATGAGAATGAGAGGACTGATATGAGAAATTAGACTGGTGAGTAGGAGGAGTCAATATTGCATGGACCTGAGTGTCAAGAATAGCATAATTGAAAAGACATTGGTTTGTTTATGGTATAGGAGTGGAGGTAAAGAAAAAGACATATTTAGAAGATATTTATGAGCTAAAAATGATCAAGACATCATGTATTTTGGATATGGCGTTAAAGATGAGAGCATGTGAAAACAAAGATAACTTCTAGGTTTCTAGATGACACAACTAGAAGGATAGTGAAATTATTCATTAGAATCAAGGACAATGAGGAAGGACTAGATTTGCTGAAGAGAATGAGTTCAGTTTTAGATGTGGTAAATCTGAGATATCTTTAGGACATCCAAATAGATACATTAAACTGGCAGTTGTATTACATGTTAGCATTCCTAATAAGACACATATGATTTAGTTCACCCTCCAAATTTGCAGAAAGTGTTGGCATTCTTAATCAAATACTCATTGTTTGAGATTCAGGTAAAGAAAAGACAAGCTTTCACTAAAGAATGAACTAAGCATCTCTCATAATAATACAAAGGTGCCTCAGAGTGCAGCTTGTGGATCTCCTCCTCTGCAAAGCCATCACTGTCTTGACTAAATGATCATTCACTCTCATGTGCTTGCAAAAATAGTTTTGCACTTTCCTGTTGTGACTTACAGAAAAGGCTTCAAGAACTTGGCAATATTCTCTCCTTCCAAGGATTGGTTGGTGGAGGCTGTTATTCTTCCTGTGCCTTTGAAGTTACAGGCTGTGTAGATGGAGTCTAGCTAATGATCTATGACCAGAAATTATTATATGTCTTTTATAAGGTCAAGTAGTTAATTGCTGGTGAAAAAACTTCCAGTGTCTTCCTCCCTACTGCAATGAATCCTTAAACATTATGTTGAGACGACAGTGTTAGAAAGTCATCGAAACCCTCATCAGTCTCGGTCCTTGAATGACTATGTAAATCAGAAGATCTTGCCATTCCCTCCCTCCTAACCACACACATGCACACCACAGAGCCACAGTGGTTACATAGTATGAGAAAGTAAGGCTTAGTTGTTTAATCCACTGAGGCTTTGTAGTTTGTTACCACAGCATATTTTACCATATCCTGACTGTTTCATAGCTCACATCTAAGTATATTATTATTTGCTTATGGTTTCTCTCTTAACTGAATTATATTTTACTCTTCTGTAGGTGGTTGATAATATCTGAGAGTTTGTATTCTAAATATTTTTGAGATTAATGAATGACTAACAGATTAAGGACATAATCTCCAACCTTATCCATCACTATGAGAAAACTCACGTGGATCGTAGGGAAGCCCAAAGAATGTATCTGTGCTGGGCCACTTGTATGTCTAATTACCTTGCAGGAAAATTCCGTGGTTGATTACATACCCTTACATGTTAGCACAGAATGG
>NW_011888790.1:12050536-12071081 GCF_000151845.1 Pteropus vampyrus | reverse complement strand
TTTTACTCTTCTGTAGGTGGTTGATAATATCTGAGAGTTTGTATTCTAAATATTTTTGAGATTAATGAATGACTAACAGATTAAGGACATAATCTTCAACCTTATCCATCACTATGAGAAAACTCACGTGGATCGTAGGGAAGCCCAAAGAATGCATCTGTGCTGGACCACTTGTATGTCTAATTACCTTGCAGGAAAATTCCGTGGTTGATTACATACCCTCACATGTTAGCACAGAATGGCGTCAGAGATATTACCTAGTAAAATCTCCACATCATAAATTAGTGCCAGGTTTTTGTGTTATTTGTTTTTTAACTTAAACACAAAATTCTAAATACTATGTTCAGTCTTTACTGTTTTTGTTTACATAGACTAGCTCTCTATTAGCTACTTTAAAGAAAGAAAAATAATCTATCACATCTGTGTATATTCATCTACTCTACAAGAAAGTTTATCCATAATCCTCAAAAATAAATGCAATGTAGTAACACCATTTCACCAAAAAAAAGCATAATATTTTTAACTGATAGCTATTATAATAGCTATTAACTGAATTCCTCAGAAGGTAGCAGACCAACATGAATCTGTTTGATTGAGAATGGCTAATAACAGCAGTGGTACCTGCTTTAAAAAAAATATCAGTGCAAATTCACACAAAATAACCTATATGTAAATATAGAAAAAACCATAATTTTGGTATGAGAATTCTATTAAATTTCATGCATTTACAGTATGATAATACCTTATATTCAAAATAAGCCATGGCAAGTTCCTGTATATCCATTGAATTATCCTTATATATGCTTAACAGAATTTTAATTGTACTATAATTCTTTAAAAACTGGTAATACTTTTTAAAGAAGTGTGTTCAAACTATAGATTGTTACCCATTAGGAGGTTGGTACACTAGCTTAGTTGGGCATGACCAGTATGTTTTCATAAATTAGAAAAGAAAAAGAGAATTGGAAAATATAGTATCAGTATACGATGCTAGCAAGAAATATTTTATAGAACTTTTGTTCATCTTGTGTATATATGTGCTTGACTGTGTACTGAATTTGGATGTCATTAAAAAATATTGGAACTAGAGATTTAGTGGATTCATTCATTCATTCAATAAACATTCTATAGCATGCTCTCTTTCTACTGTCAGGCACTGGAGAGTCAGAGATGATAAAAAATATTGCAAAATCCTGAAAAACTTGTATTTAGTAGAGTGATCAGATACAGTAAAAATTCAAACACATAGGATATGTAGGATGTAAAAGAGCCTTGGTTCCACGGATAAGGAAATCATAGAGCATATCACTTATTGACCAGAATAGCCCATTATTATACTCTTGCTATTTTCACATATAGGTTGTTTTGTGTAATTCTAGCAAAGAAAACTCCGTTTTTAAAATATGTTACTATCAGAGTATAATGTCTATACTTTTAGGGGAAAAAAGGGGGACATTTAAGATTGACGATTTAATCATCACTTCTTTACTGCTGTATTGAGCGGTGCTGCAGTCTCACAAAAGTTAATATGCCTCTGTAAGCACCTAGTTTACTGTCACTGAGTGACCCAGGTAGACTTGGGTTATTGAGTTCTTGAAACCAGGATATGAAGCTTGAGAGAGGAAAAATAATTTCCGGTTAATGCTATGAGACCTGTGTTGTCTAAATGATAATCAACACAAAGTGACTTATTTCATTATGTTTTCAGCGTTTATTTACTTTTGTTTTGAAATCTAAATTAGAGTTTTGTAGGATATTATCAAATATATACTCAAAAGGAAATTACATTGAAAAAAATCATTATTGTGATAAAAAGCCAAGGTATTTACTTAAATTCAGAGAAATAATAAAATTGGGGGTAGGCCATGTTTTCAACTCCCTTAGAAATGAAGGCAAAAAAAGAAAAGTTATTAAGATTTAACAAAAGATATACAATAAGTGTCTATGGAAAATATGCCATAAGAGAAAAGAAGTTACTCTTCTAAAGATGAAAATACACACCTAAAAGACACCTGAGATTTCATTTTGAAAGTCAGGGTAGAAATAGTATGTATTTAATGATTGTAACCAGAAAACAAGATAAGCATGCAAGCACAGTCTGGAAATGTATTACACAGAAATGAGACACTAGATATACTTAAATAATGTTGAAATTATATGTGATCATATTGTTTTAAGATTTTCCTTAATAATGTTTGCAAATTGTTTTTAATTAAAATAGTAAAGTAAGGCTAAACTCATGAAACCAATATTTTTATGTTTCAGCTACATTTGCCTTTTGTCTCTTCCATAAGTACAGTGGTTCCCCCTTATCCATGGAGTATACATTCAAAGACCCTCCAATGGATGCCTGAAACCACAGATAGTACTGAACCCTATATATACTATTTTTTCCCTATACATACATACCTTTTCACTCAAAGGGAGTACTTTAAGGCTTCTCTTTGGCATTTCCAAATTTAGAGCATCACTACTCCTGCACTCTGGGCTCATTATTAAGTAAAATAAGGGAGACTTGAACACAAGCACTGCAATACAGCAAGAGGCGATCTCTTAACCTAGATGGCTATTAAGTGACTAACAGATGGGGAATGTATACAGCGTTTAGATGCTGGACAAATGGATGATTCATGTTCCAGGTGAGACGGTAGGAGACAACATGAGTTTTCATTATGCTACTGAGATAAGCGTGCAATTAAAAACTTATGGATTGTTTATTTCTGGAACATTCCATGTAATATTTTTGAACTGCGATTGACCATGGGTAACAAACCATGGAAAGCAAAACTGTGGATAAGGGGGAATTACTGTAGAGCAAACTCATTCCCACTGCAGAGCTTCCACACTGGGGATTTCTTCCATCTACAATGCTCTTCCCCTGATATTTACATAGCAGGCTTCTTTTTTATGTCTAAACTTACATATTTTTGGTTAACCAGAGTCCCTACTGTTGCTTTGTTTTATTAGCCTATTTTATTATTTTATAGCATTTCTCACTATTTGACACTGCCTTAGTTTTATTGTCGTTGTTTTTGTTTTTCTCTACTTGTAGAATGCAAGGCCCCTAAAAGCAAAGAATTTGTTTGCTATGTTTGCTTCTGTATTCCCAGCATCCAAAACAGTACTTGGCATGTAATAGGCACATCATGGTACTTACTGAACAAGTACGCTGTTCCTAAATAATTCCCTTTCAGTTTGGGGTACAACAAAGAGAAAATGTAGTGTTTTTGTGCAAATTTATTCTGTTGCATCTACAGCAGTAATATATAGTTTGGGCAATTATAAAAGAAAACTTTAAAACTCCCTGAAATAACACTACCAACACAAAACTAACAAAAAATTGAAGTACTGACATATATACATAGGTGGCCCTGTATCTATCTTCGGTTGTCTGCTCTCAGCTCTACTGAGCTAAGAATCTAAAAATCCTCAAGTCCTAGAAATTATCTTCCCACTGCATTAAAAAAGAAGCCAAAGCAATAAGGCAAAGACCAACTAAAGTTAAATTATACTTAATTCAGCTCTCAGCCTCTGCTATTCAGCCTTTTCATATTGGTATAGTCATAATGGTAGTTAAATTATTGAATACTTCCACACTTGTTTATAAACACCCATTGCTTCGAGCCTTCTGAGCGCCGCTTCTTTTCAAATCAACTACCATGGATCTTTCTCTAGAATTCCCTGGATTTTCTCTTGACCCATCAGCTAAGGGGTTAGTGTCTGGAACAATAAGGGGCCTACTCCAGCATTAAAGGTAGCCAGCATCCTTTCTGATGGGTCAGTGCCCATACCTTATCAGCTAGTAGGCATTTGTTGCTTTTAACTGTTCTAAATCTAACAATTTTCCTTCTTGTAACAGCAGAAGTCTTCTATGTAGTTGAGTGATGCTATGTCCAACTTTCTAATCCCTAGATTACACAAAGCCCTGCTTAGAAAAACATATTTCATAACCTTTACCATAGTGATGGGTCCAGGGCAAGTAACTCAAGTTGTTCTAATCAAGTTTATAAATTTTGGAGGGGGAAAAAAAGAAAAAAACAACTCTTACTTTACATGGTTTCTTGTATAAGCCTGTAGTCACTGGAAACATTTTTTACCACTGTAAAGAAAGAATCTGACTCTAAATAATGATAGAGTAAAAGTATAACTAAGATGGCAGGTGTGAAGTGGGTAGAAGTGGGAAATGATAGGCCTGGCTCTCATCATATGGTTTGATTTCCCATTTCCAGCTAAGACCAGATACAGACTAACCCTGAGCTTCGTGGCAATTTGACCTCTATAATCCCTTTTCTTTCTTAAACCATTTTGAGTAAGGTAGCATTTAAAAGAGTTCTTGACCAGTGCGGGGGGGGTGTGGCGGGGAAATAGGAGTGGGGCAGGGGCAAGGTGGTAGAATCTGCAATTTATTAACAGAGTACCAGACAATTTGCAAACATTATTACATTTTCCTTCCTGGTGAAATGAAAGTTTTAGTAGTAGAATATCCTCCTGAAGCTCACCATGTCAGAGTAGGTATCTATATCAGGTCCAAGTTTCATGCTTCGATCACATTTCAATGATGGTTATTGACTAAAACTATGAACTGGATAAAGTTTGCCAATGACTCTTCAATACCTTTAGATAACGTCTACCTTTTTGTCACCATCTGTTCCTCTTCTTCTGCCAGTGAAGAGCTTAATGATTATATTACTTAATGGTTGAATATTGGCTTTGTACATATAGACTGCTTGGGTTTGAAATCACATCCTACTACATAAGAGATGTGTGACACTGGCAAGTTACTTCTTTCCCACAATTTTTTTCACTTAAAAATTATAGATAAATTAGTACCAATCTCATAAGGTTATCGGGACTATTAATGGAATGAAGCAAGGAAAGAACATAATATGATTACCCAGTGTTTGTCAAAAAATCTCAATAAATACCTATCTAATGCTCTAATTAATTTTTGTATTCTTTCTACAAGCTATTCCCAATTAAAAGTGCCATTTAGTTCTATAAGATCAGCTAGAAAATAATTATGTTAATCCACATTGCTGTGTGTATGGCTATAGACAATTACTCCCAACGATTTTTGAGTCTTAACACAAAAAATTGCCAATTATTGTACTTTACTCTTATGGTGAATAGTAAATGGGGCTTGGATATGTTCCCTGCTTAGCCCTCTCTACCTTGGAATGGAAGAAAAAAAGCATCAGTAGAGTCAAGTTCCCTTAATGTTAGGTTCAGGAAACTGGGAAGTTATGTACATGAACACCAATGAGAAAAATGAGAGATGAGGTTGGAAAGCTTCTAGTAAGGGTATGACACACATTGTTCCAATCACATCTCTGTGTACTAAAGGAAGTGACTTAGGACTATATAGTTTACAAATAAGGAAACCATTGAGAAGACATCTAATATCACAGTGATATAGCAATGACTAAAGGCCAACTTAGCCTGTTACTCAAGCTTAATGACTTCTCTTACAGTTTAGAAAGCTGTTCCTTGAATAATTTTAAAATACAAATATAATATATTTCAGTAGAGTAACAGAAGTAATGACAGTACATTAAAATGTCCTTTTCTTTTCAATAAGAATAAAGACTATCTATCCAATATTCAGTGATTATGTTAGATTTTTTGGCGGGGGGAGGGTAAGAAGTAGTAAACTAGTTTTTATATATCGAGAGAATTAAAAGAAATACTTCTTTTCCTTTATTAAATGCTGTGGTGTTATGATTCTATAAGTGAAAATTATAAAAGGCTTCTTAAATGTGTAATTGCAGTTAGGTAACTGCTGAATCTCCTTTACTACATCTATAAAATGAAGAACTCTTCATTACAAAAATCAAATAAGGTAATATAATTTTTAAAAAATATAGTACTGTACAACTGTCATGAAAATAATGATTTGATATCATTGGAAGAGCAAATTGTAGAGAAAAAAAGGTCTCTAATAGTACATGCCATTTGTTTGGTCTTTTAAAAATTATTATTCTCTCTGCAATTAATTTTGCTCTACAAATTACCAGTAAGCCAGTCTTTAAGAACTTAAAAAACTTTCAAGTCATGGAACATTTCATTTAAGTGTACCAATTACATAAACAAAATAGAAGGCTGCTCTCTTATTTATTTATATATGTTTTGTGAAGCTAATCTAAAATGTATGAAAACTAAGAATTAAATTTCTTGGTTATTGACACAAAAATAAATCCAGCAAGTAGAGATTAGTATGGAGCCTAGAGTACCAAGCTCCTTAGTAATTCAATAGGCAGATAATTTATTAAGATATAGAAAAGAAGATTAAAAAAAGGAAGAATAAGAGGAAGTTAGAAAAGGAAGAAAATGCAAGGACAGAAAGACAATGCAAGAAAATTACTATATTACTCTTTTAACCAGAAAGCTAAACAAATTTCTTCTACTCTGGCAGTGAGTAGTAATATGCTTCAAAGTATACAGGTCTAAAAGTCCAGAGGTCAAGAGAAGTAAAACTACTGTCTATTCAATATATAAATGATGAAATATTCTCAAAAATGTAGCAGAATTTGTCTACTCCACTTTTTCCTGAAGTAGTCAGCTCTCTATTAACATCGGTATTCATTTTGTAGTGTCTAGGAGTAATTCAGAAAGTATCTGATTCTCCTAAAGTAAGAAAAGTAATAAAATGAATAAATAAATAAAAAATAAAAAACTTGTATATTAAGTATTATATTTTTTTATTTGGTCTCCCCCAACCCCCATCACTACCACCACTATTTAAAAGCAATGCACTTCAGATAAGGGGGTATATAAAAAAAATGAATAAAAATAAATAGATAGATAGATAGATAGATAGATAGATAGATAGATAGATAGATAGATAGATAAATACAAGAAATGCAGTTTTGGTTAATTTAGGAGTACGTTGGCTTTTTGTTGAAATTTTACTTCCTTGCAATATTAAACTCAGATGTATCTCAAGGTGATTGCTTGGCTTTTTAAAATTAACTTTATAATTTAGTAAAAACACTAAAAAGAGACATATTACTTGTAATGTCATGTTGTTAACTAAGTTTTTAGCATAAGAATTTCCTGAACACAGACAAATAACACTCAAGCACTTTTAGGCATTTATAATAGTCTGGTTTATATAAATTTAAATATAAAACCTGTGGCCTTGAATTCTGGACATTGGTTAAAATAGGATGGTGATGTCAGTCTGTTTACAGAAAAGATTCTGATGCTTTAGAAATATTCTCTAATGCCCAATGGTTCACTTTATTCATTCCTCAAATCTGATGAAAATGCTTGGGATTAGGCAGAAAGCCAGCTTCGTAAACCAGGACCTGGCAGACACTCCAAGTGAGAAACAGATTCAGTGTTTTGCTATCTTGTCTTTCTCCTGAGAAACTGTGTTAACTTTTTTTCTTAATAATCTTGCTACCTCAAAGCCTGCTTGCTAGAGGAGCTCAGCTAGGCCTTAGTGACCTGTTTGTTATACCACTGTCCTTATTTCAAAGGCTATAGAGTCATTTGTCTGAAAAACATTTGATTACTTTTTTCCTCATAAATAAGCAATTTCTATATTTCATAGGTAAAGAATAAGGACCTAGCCATTGTTTATATTGCTTAGAATATTGGGGTGCAGTACATCATAAGGAAAAAAATACACTCAATTGGCTCTCCTCAAGTAGAGAGCAAAATACTCTAAATTGGCATTTTAGCGAGCGTAGTCTGCTGCTGTAAATGCTAAGCTATTGTTTATACTTACAGTAACTCTCACATAAAATTATGTTTGACAATGGATTATTAGTAATCCATTCTAAAAGGAACCTTATGCATGTTTCACAATAATAACCGGAGATTCCATAGAAAAACAAGCCAGTCCTCAATGATCTGTGATGATGAGAATGAGGCATGTGAATGTCTGCGTGGCTTCATAACAAGACAGAGGTGGATTTGGGAAGTACTAAAGACAACCCAAGAATTTGAAATTCTTTCTAATGATTATTTCAGTTTCATCCACTACTGTAAATTGGTTAAAAAAAAATTATACTGATTCATGGTTTAACAACCTCATCTTTTGCTTACATCATTTGTGAGTAATCAAAAGAAATTCCATGAAAGAAAGGCTATTTTATCAACTATCCTAAAACCTATATAATAGTCAACATCACATTTTTAAGTATTAATACTAAGTTTCGTATAGCTGTCTGCATTTTGTCTGAGTCTTTTCATGTGTTTTTGCCTTCCTGATGATGAAAATATGCCGACGAATCTCAAAGTAGTAATTAGTAAATCCAATTACCTGCTTCAAAGCTAAAGTGAGGTCTGGGGTGATGAGCAAAGAGGCTGGCCCAGAAAGGAAATGGGCCTTAAGTAAAAACAGGAGGCTGTCCTCTGGAGGCCACACCCAGGCAGCTCTCACTGGAGGTGTGAGGTGGGTTTGCCTGATTTCCCCTCTATTTCCATGTGACTGAGGAGATGGTTGTACTCTGGGAAGATGTGGGAGAAAGATAGAATTTCTCATTTAAGCAATTGCAATAGAAGAATATCTCACATTTAAATAATCCTCAGATTCTATTTGTGTTTAAGTGCCTACATGCATTTTATCTTTGATTGACTAGTTGAATTATTTAGAAAGAAAAAGAAAACATTTATCTATTGCAGAAAACAACACACAATTCCGTTTACTCATATAATGCCCTTTGGAAAAAATAATAATTATACAAACTCTAAATACATTAGAATTATGAGCAAAGCTACATTTCACAAATAGAGAAACAGGTTCACTGGGATAAGGTAAGACCACATTTCAGTACCATATCTAGATTTGGTTAACTGAATATTTCAACAAAAAATGAATTCCTAACTGAGGCCCTTAGCTAAACATCTTAGAACCAAAGGTTACTGTAGCTAGGTTTTAATTCAGTATGTGCGATGAAATGTTGTCTGACAGGGCTGTTAGGAAATTTTGGAAATTACATCTGAACCAAATAGTTTCACCAGATTCTTATACTAGCTGACAAAGCCATTCTCATTCTACATGGAAATTTTCCAGCTCCCATTTTGTACAGACAACTAAGAAATAGAAGCACTTATTATCTTCATCTATCTGCTTTACAATTTTCCAGAGCTCTTTAACAAACTGATGCCCTATGTGTATAATTAATATGTTCGTACTACATGTGAGACCAATATATATTAATGGCCAGTATTTTTTTCTTTGTATCTCCACAATAGCAGTAACTTAAAAAGATGAACTTTGACCTCCCTCATTTACATTACTCATAAATTGTGAAAACCAGTGTGGCACATCCCTTCCAAGCATTGAATGTATTAGTAGAGACCAAACAAGCCCAAAGAGAATCAGAAATAATTCAAAACAATTAGAACTTGTGGTTTAACTAAATATTAAAATCATTAAAAAATTACAGAATAATTTTAAAAATCTGCTTTGCATTTTTCAAAATTGGGACAGAACATTCATTTCTAACACTCACAAATGTGCTATTTTTATTCTAAATCAATTTTTGTTTTAGAAATCTCTTAAACATTGTTTTTAAATTAAGGAAACATTTTAAAAAGAGGCTTCCTTGCAATAGGACCTCTAGAATTATATTTAAAACTAAAGAATAGCATTTTTAGTGCTTACTCTTTCTACAATGTAGCAATATTTCCCATTGTACACATTAAAAGTTGTTTCTTTCATAAGTAAAACATCAAAGGTTAAAGTTTTATTCATGTATACAGCAAAGGACAGTATGCTGTCTTACAATAGATGGCATAAATATATTTGCAATATATTTTTAAATAAATTTACTTTTCTATTACTCACAAATACGAGTAGAATGCCCTGCTATCGCAGTTTATTTTATAGTCAATAAAAAAGTAGCTCTTCAAGAACTCTCTTAAAATGACAGAGAAGCTGAAAGAAAATTGTTTTCCTTGGATTGGAAGGATTAAATTCCTGCTTTAAAATAATGGTCACACTTAATGGAGAGGTTTGAATCAAGTTTACAAAATATTATGAAAAAGTATTGATCATTCATAGAGGAATTATCAAAGATACCAATCTATACTCCATTACCTGAAAAAGCAATGATAATTAGATCATTTAATTATGTAAAAGATTAAGAACAAGTTTACCTTTATGCAAGCATTGAAAGAAACACTTGATAAAAGCCTTAGAAAGACAGAAACTTTATCATCCTGTTATATCCAAATCATGTAAAAATATGATTTAGTCTTATTTGTTATCTGTGTATAGGAGTGCGTTTTTCGGTACTGAAAATTTTTTTTCAGCCATGATTCCTATAAAAATCACTTCTTCCCAAAGCCATAGAAGGGCTGTTTAAAGGGAAATAATTAGACCCCCCCCCCCATTAACTTTGCCTCTGGATATTCCCAGCCTTTCAATCAAAGAGCCATTAAAAGTATCCATATGACACCATCATCTTTCTTTGAATGGTACTTTTTACAGGAGTACTCCCTAGTTTCAGCAGATTATAGGCTACTGTCCATTAGTTTCTAATCCTTTTAGAAAATTTTCATTATATATATATATATATATATATATATCCTTAAATATTAGTTGAAAATAATTTATTTAGACTGCCACATACTTTATGCTTATTTAAATAGCTTTGGTCAATTTTAATGGAAAACAGATTCAGCTAGAAAGCGACTCTTATACAGTAAACTTTTGATTCAGATGTATTTATGGCAGGCAAGTCATTTAAGTTTTTTTTTAAGTCACAAGTGTATTAGATATTTAATTTTAGAAAGCATTATTTTCTTAGCAAGACTCACACCTACATAATTCAACGGCAGAGAGTCTAACTTCATTCTTGGTTTCCTATAATATTAGACCAAATTTGCTCCATTATGTAATCAAACTGTTTTGTTTGTTTGTTTTTCCTCCCCCAAATTATTTAATCACTACTGTTAGGAAAATAAATATCATATTCCAATTTGGAATTAATGGTATCTCTTCTTGGCTGTTGTATAAACTGGAAATTATAAGAGCTATAAGTACTGCAGGCTCACATAAATGTCTATCTTAAGTGTGAGTTCTTTAAGGTTACATGACTCCAAAAACTCGTTTTGGAAATTTACTCTAAGTTGATTAAAATACTGGTCTCAAAAGAGATGAATTGATATTATATCCATGGTGTCATTAGGCTAACAGGAAGTTCAAATTACATTTCTAACACATTTTGCATTTTATTAATCTTCTAGTTAATTTGGCAAATATAAATGATTACATTCTAGTTTTATTTCAAGTTAACACCAAGTCTAATATGCAAATCTTATAACGTATATACCATGTTAATTATTTTCATATAACTATCTGATAATTTGACTGGAGAGAATAACTAATATTCTCCATTATAAAATGAAGTTCAAAACTACTCTACAACTCTTCATTGTGTAGTATTTTATGGAATTAGTATTTTAGGATTTCTCCTGTATACTAGCAACCTTTACTTCTGATAAAAATAAGTTAAAGTCTAATTACCGTATTTGCTCTGAAACATTAATAAGATTTGCAAAGATATTCTTTTAAATGGAGAAAAGATTATATAAAATTGTTACACTAGAACATTTTCTGGGATGACAGGTAATAATTTAGTCTTTTCTCAATCCATTCACTACATATTGGAATTAGTTTTGACTTCCAGTATATATAAAGACTTAATTTTACGGAAGTATGTGAAAAACGAAATACTCACATAAATCTCTTTTATGTGTCATTGCTATAATTAACATTTGTAAAGAGTCAGAAAATAAATGTCATAAACCAAGAAGCTTAAACTTTACCTTTCCTAAGATAGTGGAGAAATAAGCTAACAAATTCTTATTTTGCTCACACAGAAAAAAGTTGGTTTCCTTTTTTGGTACATCTTTTCATGTCTAAACTTGTTAATTCAGTTGTATACACATGAGGCAATTAAGCGATTGTCCTTTTGTCCTTGTAACCAAAAGGTGGCACCTCTAAAAATTAGAGTTAGCTTTCGACAGAGAAGCTACATTAAAAAGGAAAAAAGCCTTTAAATGTCAAAGCCCTAGAAAGAAGGTTTTGTTTCGTGACTCTAGGTAATTCTATTTAGGCAGAAGAGACAAATGCTTCAAATGGAAAATGGTTGAGAAAACAATGTTCATTACATGAATGAAACCAGCTCTTTTCTAAGTTGGTGTATAAACTTATACACTGGGTATATGATAAAATAAATAAATAAATAAATACTTTCTGGAGTGTATAGATTAGTGTGGAAGATCAGGAAGAGTTGAGAAAGAAGACATGTAGAAAAATATGTAAGACTTGGCATTTCCTCTGATAAATCAAAGGAAAGGCTTTATCTGGACACTAGCATCTGCTAGCTTCTCTGCACTCATGTAAGACCTACTTGGAATGCTTTCCCATTGTATTCAACTAGGCACTTCTCTCCACCTCCTCCCATCTGACAGTTTCACTTAGCTGTCTCTGATGCATAATAGGAAAGGAAAGCTTATATCATTGATGATAGAATTAGAAATTGCTGAAGCTGCCGTCAAGGCTTTGTCCAACAAGTACCTTTTACTTAACCTATTATGCAGGCAGCCAGAGAACGTAGATGTTCTGATATTTTACTCTTTCCTAAGAACAAAAATATTTCCCCTTTAAGATTTTTTAAAATTTGATGCTATCTTCCTACCATTACTTTCTAAACTTTATCCTAATACAAGAGAATTATTGGCCAACTGAGCTTCCATATATCTTCTAAATGGGACACTGAAACTGTATAAATATCATGTTTACATCTAGTAAATGTTCTTATTAAAAGAAAATAAGGCAAGTCATGAATATGATATTCAGGCAATCGAATGCAAACATATAGGAGAAAGGTAGAATGAAATGACAGTTCATACACAAATGTAGCTTTAACGCAAAAGTTAAACCATTGCTTTATTTCACCAAAGAGTTAATATTCAAGAAAGTGAAAATCAACATGTACACAAAGCTAACTAGATTAGCTTTCTCAAAGTAGAAATTCAAGACTCCTGATAATACTGGTGTCACTCACAAATGTTTGAAACTTTACATTTTTACTTTTTTTTTTTTTTTTGGTCCCCAACATAAAGGCCATACCAGAGAACCTCAAAGAAAGTAATAATCTGTTTTTAAATTTTTTCTTTGCTCAAGAAGCATCTCAAAGTTCAGACAGTTCCACTGATGAGCAACACCAAATAGCCCCACAGGACAGATGGAAACAGAAAAAGTCAGATGGTTGGCACTTAAAAACAACAGCAATTAAGCAATTGAATGTGGGTTGGATCAGTGGTTTATTTTTGTTCCATTGGAACGAATCAAGTGAGAGACATAGCCTCTTTCAAGGAGGAGATCAAGTCAAAGTTGATGCTTTCCCTCTCTGACAGCCCCCGCTGGATGACTTAGCTACTCTCTTTATTCAGTTTAATTGCTTTCTGTACTCTAATTTCCACAGAGGTTGTATTCTATTTTGTTTTTCTTTCCCCTCGGGCAGGAAGAAATCTTTCTCCTTTCTTCACTACCCCTGTCTTTCCTCTGAGAAAAGGCAATCCTCTCCAGGAGGAGAAAGAAACCCTGTGCGTGCTTAGGATGGGAGGAGGGTGAAAACGAAAAAGAGACTGAGAAAGGGGCGGAGGGAGGTATGAGATTGGGATGGGGGATGGAGGAGAGAGAATGAGAGAAGGAAAGACGGAGCAAGAAGATGGGGGCTGCCCAAAACCAACTCCAGGCTCTAAATCACGGGCGCTGTGCAAAGTGCTTTTCCAGGAGATGCACATGTGGTCTCATTATATTTCTCACAATAGGCCACCCGGGGCTCCCTCCCCAAGTCCCAGTCTCCCACCACCAAAACCCAAGTGTACTGAGAACACAATCTTGCAGACGGATTCAAGCAAATAGGCGCCACCGAGGTGGCCGCACCGCCAGTCCCGCTGCCTTACCTGGAGGGAAGACTAGGAGGTGGTGCCGGTCTCAGTTCCCACTGCTCTCCCTGGGCGGACCGTGCGAGGCACACACACGTCCTCTCGCTGCCTCTGTTCTTGGAGGGGCAGCCTGCAACACAAAAGGGGTGTGTGGGCGTGGGTGTGTGGGAGGTTTTACAGGGCCACCAGCTGGTCCCAGCTGGCCGCCCCCACCCTACACACACCCCTTTGGGGCGCTGAGCCCCCCTTTCAGCTGAGGACCACCCGAGGGGGCTTGCCCGGGTGCAGCCTCAAGTTGCCGCTGCTAAGTCCTGCTGCTGCTGCTGCTGCTGCAGGAGGAGGAGGTGGAAAGACACTGGGGGCAGTACTCGGTCTAGAGCATCCCCACACTGCAGCTTCTCCAGGAATCCCTCCAGTGAGGAGGCGGCCGCCCATCATTTCCCAGCCCTGGCCACCTGATTGGTTCTACCTCGGGTACGCTGAGCCAAGGAGCCAATCCGGGCGTACTAATAATAGGTGGATCCGCTCAGCTAAGATCGCCCATCCCAGTTCTGTTAGTGTCTCTCCATCCCCACAGCGGACAGGGACCTGAAGAGGGGGGTTGAGGAGGGTTGGGGGAGGGAGATGAACCAAGTGGGGGACAGATCCCAAGGGGACGCAGTGAAGGGCATCCGATATACCCTTTGGGTAGGCGCAGGGATGCCCCGCAACCTGTTCGGCGAGCCCTATGCACAAGAGACAGCACAACACAAAGCTATTTTCTTTCTTTCTTTCTTTCTTTTTCTTTCTTTCTTTCATTTTTTTTTTTAACTTTCAATCAAAACCTGCCCTGATACTGAGCATGCCCAGACTGCAACAACGCCCTAGGAGTTCTGATGTGTGTGGGTTCGCACGCTGTGGGCTTTTGAAAAGGTGGGAGCGGAGAAGGAGAGGCAGAAGTTTGTCTTTGGCCATTTGACCGGATGGAGTTGTGAAAGCAGAGCAGGACGGGAACATGAAAGGATTCCACAGGAGTGTCCACAAACTGAGCCACAGGGAGTGGGCCCTCTTGGCTATTCGAGATTAACAATATCGTTCTGCAAAGGTTCGGGGGTGGAACCAGGAGTAGAATAATCTCAGCCTTACTAGATGCTTGGAGACTTTTCCTGAAGGGTGCTGTGGATCAGAGATGCTGGGAAAGCTCGGTCCCGTAGGTGGGGCCGGGGAGCGCGACTCCACCCAGCCGCAGCGGCTGTCAGGCAGTGGAGAGTGCACTGGGAGTTTCCACCGCAGTGACCAGTAAGTTTGTGGACTTGGGTCGAGTGCAGCATTGTTGGGGATGCTGTTTCTGCCAGCCTCCTCCCCCACTCTCTCCACCCCTTGCCAGCACAGTGACGACTAAAGCGTGGGTTCCCGCCCTCCTTCCTCTCTTTCCCCCCAACGATTCTGCTCGGAAGTAAGAAGCTTTTCCCTTGTGAGAGCGGTGCTGACCTGATTGTCTCTAAGCTCTAGAGCAATTTATAGCTTGGTAATACTGAGAGATACCGAACTGAAGTTCAGCGGGTGGGGGAAGGAACGGAGAGCTAGGCGAGGGGCGGGAGTGGAACCTAGCTCCAGATAGGAGCAAGTCCATTCTCTGCTCCACAGGTGAAAGATTTTTAAAATGCAAAGTAGTATTTCCCTTTCTCACTCACTGACCTTGTTTAATGGCCTTTGAACCTCTGATTTGTTTTGCTTAGAAATCCTAGCAGTTTGTGTAAACTTGATCAATAGCTACAAATAAGAACTTTCTTAATTGGGTTCTTTATTTTACTGAGATTATCATGGCATCTCAGGTAAGGAAATAAATAGCTATCTCAATTCCCCAAACCTATCCACTTTGAACTGGAGTTTCATTAACATTGGTTTGCAAAGGTAACTGTAGCAAGAATTCAATTAACAGTAACACATTTCTTCAAGTTTTAATTAAATCCCTCCTATTTATGTAATGTTTAAGATTAAAATCCTTACTCTAAGTATAGGGAAAAAAGACAACATTGATATAAACTAATACTTTTAATGACAAATAATTACATATTCACTGAACTTGTATTTCATGTAAATATTTATCTTGCATTTTCTAAAATGTTCTTGAAATCTTATTTTACAATAGTTTCATAGATGGAGAAAGGAGATAACAAATGTTAGTTTTAAATCAATTTTAAGTACTTGATAAAGAAAAAGGAGGAGAGAGGAGGAAAAGTAAAAGAAGAATCAATTGCTTCTTAATAGTTTTCCAATAAATGTCTTTCTATGATAAATTACAATATCCACCTAATAAATATCTTTATTCTAAATATACTTCTAGGACACTGTAGATTCCAATAATTAAAAACTGGATGTTTTAATAGTTGTATCCAGTAGCTGCATGTAGAAACAAACTTATTTTAGAAGAAATAAGTAGACTATGAATCCAGATTAGTCATCTCTGTTCCAGACTCTGATCCTATCATCAAAATTTTAGCTAGTTTCTCTTTCTGTCTATCCAACAATCACTCTTCTCCTATCCAAGAATCACTCTCTTTGTAGTCAAAATCCTAGACAACTTCATCGGTATTAGATGTTTGTATCTCAAAGTTCCTTAAGGGAGACTGCTGACATAAGACATGGGTTTTACATGTATATTATAATTTTCGAATAGCATTTCTGTTCATGAATATTAAGAAGACTTTACTCGCATACTGGATGTAGCTAGTTATTGCAAGACTAAGATTTTTATTCTTTCTCCTACTCTGTGTGATCCCCAAGTTCAAGGAATGGGCTGAATACCTCCTCCTGGTCCTACTGAGTTGACACATCATACTTTTCTGTTGCAGAGAGTGTATATCATCTCTTTGCCATTTATAGAAGACTCATCTCAATTAAAAGAAAAATCAGGTCAACTGTTCTTTGTCTCTCTTGATCCCATTTCTTGGGTACTTTTTAATCTAAAATTTCTATATCTTATGCTATGGAGATTTAACTCATTCTCTAATTGTGTGGTATTTTTAAAGATTGCTCTTTCCAAAACTGTTTTTATCTATTTTGCTTAATGTTTTTTTTTTTTTTTGCTTAGAAAATCCACTTTTGTTAGATTTTCCTTCACAGTTTTGCTGATTCAGATCCCATTGTCATCATTATTTTCTTTATTCCTTTTTCAATGGATTCATCTATTTACAACTTTAATGTTCTCTTTCCCATCTATTTTAGGCTACAGAATCAGAATAGAAATTAAATTGGATTGGGGCACTGAGGAGAAAAGTGTGTCTTATGGCAAGAGTGGGAATTAGAGACTTTAGAATTAAGAAATTCATTAAGTGCAAATTTAGCCAAAGTTTTCTGTAGACTGCAAAGAACACATGAGAGAGGTATCAAGAAAATTCTCTATGTTGGTTGAAAAGTTTCTATATTCTAGTTGATCAATATAATTAAAGGGTTCCATTTAATTAAGACTCTCATGTATCATTAAACTTTATATCTTTAATAACTACCCTAGTTGTCTGGTAAAATCTATTCGTAAGTGTCATTACCTAGAGTTGTGAAAAAAATGAAAAAAAAAATTTCTAATTTTTGCCTATTATTTGTATAGATTTATATCTTATTCTTTTTAATCTATATATATTCTGCCATTGCCTTTCACAATCTAGCCTTTCACCCACCCCCTTTACGGAACAGACAGTGGATTGATTATATGTTTGTTTTCTGAGGCGAGAATTTGGTAGAACTTCAGCTTCATGACTAACGTACAAGACCTTTTCCAAGTGTCAGTTTTCTCATCTATATTAAGTACATAATGACACAACATATATCCTTAGGTTTTGTGCATGTGTGTGCGTGTGTGTGTGTGTGTGGATTAAGTAAAGCTGTGCATAACTGCTAGTTCCGAGCACAAAGCAAGGGCTTAATTATATTAATCATTATTATTATTTTATCATTATTGTTGCTGCTGCTACTATGACTTTTTTTTTTTTCAGATTTCTAAGAGATTGGATTTTCATGTATCATCTAATCAATTTAAACCGACAGTGAGGTATATTCACAGTACGCTCTCACCTATAAGCACTGAAGTTAGAAAAAAGTTCATCCATGTTATGAAGACTTGTTAATACATAAAATACCAATAGTCATCTATCATACATGTGTTGGTACTAGACTGTAATCTTCTAGGAGATGATTTGATTTTTAGAGAATTCACTTAAATATTGTTTTTTTCATTAAATTTTAGTTTCTACTTCTAAAATTAAGAAAAATCTAATTCTAGTGCTAAAAACATCATGAACACTGATGTTTTTGTTTTCTAGCAAACAAATGGAGCCATCCATTTTGGTTTCCCTTCCACTTCTCTCTCTCAAGATAACTTAGTCTGGCAGTACCGTTAATCATTTTATAGTCAATTCATAAGAAAAGTATCAGAGCTTTCTGTATCAGAATCAGATAAAGAAAAATTAACCACAGGTATTTTTAAACTGAACACTCACACTGTAAAATAAAGAGAATCTAGAATGGAGAGAGGGGAAAAAAGAAAATGAATACAGATGGGAGTCAAATCTCTAGGGCAGAGAGTAAGAGCCCTATAATTGAACTACGATACTTTACAATTTCCAAAGAAAAGAAAATAAAGAGCTAGCAGTATTCAATGTGGCTTTACAAAAGCCTTTTCTTAAAGTTATGGCTAAGAAAATATTAGAAATGAAAAGGAGGACAGTGACTCAAAAAGTAATATACTGTGTCAGGCTGTTGAGGTTAGCAAGGAAAATATTGTTTAGGTGAATCTATCTCAAGGGCAAAATAAAAGTAGTTTGAGCTAATGTTAGCCAAAGGTCTTAGAAAGAAAACAAATGATATATCTTTCAAATACTCTAACATACAAGAAATATACTATGGTGAAAATAAGTGCACGATTAAATTATATATTAATTCTCTTTAAAATCAGAGGGAAGATTTCTATTTAATTGAACATATCAAGAATCATAGTTCAACTGCTTCATTCAATCTATGTTGGAAAAGTGTCCAAAGAGATTAATTCACTTACTGAAAGTCATAGAGATAGTTAA
Organism: Pteropus vampyrus; assembly: GCF_000151845.1. NCBI lineage: Eukaryota > Metazoa > Chordata > Mammalia > Chiroptera > Pteropodidae > Pteropus > Pteropus vampyrus. The sequence goes on along the minus strand of NW_011888790.1, from coordinate 12,052,116 downwards.
GATAGGGCGGGGCCAGGGACGGAAAATATTTTGTTTTCAATGAACTAAAATGTTCTAATAATATCATTTAAAGAGAAGAGTGACAGACCCCTATTTCAAAATTTGATTCTGGAATAGTCCTTAGTATTCTGATTGTGGGCAGGAAAGATACAGATAGGTCTGTTTTATTCTACAACTCTCCTGGGAGGCTTTTCGCAGAATGGATTATATGGGTGTGGTTCTATAATTTATATGCATCTGTTTGTTCTTAATTCACCTAACACTAAATTAAGCATCAGAAATTAATAGACTTTTGAAGGAAAGAAATTCATTTGTTGGATACTGAACCAAAAGGAAAGATAAGAACACCAGGTTCTCTACATCTAGTCCTGGCATAAAAGTCTGTCATGGACCTGGGCACCCTTCTCTTTTGGATATTTAAGACTTTGGACAAAGGTGAACAGTGGGGTTTGGGGTGGGTGAGTGATTGGTCTCTTGATCTATGAGTGTGCTTCTTTCTATTCCAGGTAGTTAGGGCTGATTGTGGGTACAATGATAATGATATCTCCTAGACTAGAGTTGGCCTTCTGTGTGTCCCTATGTATTCTATCTTAAGCAGAGATGAAGGAATAGATTTGGATACCAGGAAGACAATGAGATGTAAATAGTCACAAACATTTTTGAGAAAACAGACAGAAATATTAAGTAATTTCTCCAGTATCACACAGCAGGCAAGTGCTTCACCTTTTACATTTCGACTCCCAAGACTTGACAATCTTAATAGACATTTAAGATGTATTCAAAATAACTGACTATTTCAAGGACTTCGATCCTACTCTAGTAGGCTCCAGAAATATAAAGTAACTTGATAGATTCATGTAGGAATAGCTTAAATAACATTTATTAACGTAATTGTCTTATTGACACCAAGGGAAATGCATGAAACTAGAACAGGAACATTTTGCCAGCTACTCTCCTTAATAAATGAGGTTACTGAGTTTTAGCTGATGGCTTTAGAATTCTCTGAGATTTTCATTATGAAATAGTATGAATGCCTTAAAAGTTATTAATGAAGCCACCATTATAGCCACCATCCAGCTTCAGAAATTAAGGATGAAAAATTCTTTGCCATCACCCATTTGTTCTCCCACATCTAATATGCCTTCTTATCTATACCGCTGAAGTAACCACTATCATGTATTTTGTGTTTACCAGTTTTACCACATATGTATCTCTAAAAATATTATTTTCAGCTTTTTCTATTTTTCAAGTTTTTATAAATAGAATCATGCTATAATATATGTTTCTCCAACTCACTTTTTTTAGTTTAAGAGTAAGTTTTATGATTTATTCATGTAACTCATACACTATATTCAATTTATGAATATATCATTGTTGTTACCCATTCTTCTGTCTATAGATAGTTGCACTGGTTTTGATTATGTGCTATTACATACAGTACTGCTATGATCACTCTTATACATATCTTTTGTTCTACATGTGCACAAGTTTCTCTTGAGTATACACCTAGGGTAAGAAATGGATCTAGGTTTTGTAGATCTGAAATTTTACAATTTAGGAACCTCATTTAAAAAAAAAAA
>NW_011888790.1:12043469-12049316 GCF_000151845.1 Pteropus vampyrus | reverse complement strand
TAACTTGGAATCTGCAACAATACAGACTGTGATTCCTATTAAGTAAGAATTTCAACCTACTTTCTTCCTTTGTGTCTTTTCAAGCTTTTAGTCACCAGTAACAGGAATCCAATCTAAAAGCTGTGGCTTCTTCCACCCAAGTGCTTGAAGTGCAGTAGGCAGCTGCATACATGGTGGTATCTGAGCAGCACCCAATGTACATATGTCCCCCACCCAGAGTCCATAGGCCTGAGATCCAATCATTAGCAATTCATTCTTTTAGGAGTGGCTTAGGTCCCTTGGGACTTCTCTTTTTCAAGGCAATGATTCCTGACATGAGCAGGACTTTTAGTCATTCTATACCCAGTGTTTTTTGGTGGAGCATAATGCCTTTGGCTTTGACAGAAGGAATGGAGGTAGTATTTACCACTTTAACAATAATGCTGTTAAGTTAGGAACACTTAACTCTATTCTCTTGCTATCATTAGCATAATTCTGGCATTTTATTTTAATTATCCCAAATATTTTAAATATTCATTATTATCATTAGTTTTGTAAAATACTTTTTTCTATTTACCCACAGACTTTGTTGTTCTTCATTGTTTCTTGCATTTCTATGTTTCTAGCTGGGTTCATTTTCCTTCAGCCTAAAAACATCTCATAACATTTGTTGTAATATTAGTTGGCTATTCACAAGTTATTTGAGCTTTAGTTTATTGAAAAATGTCTTTAACTTTTGAAGGCTGTTTTCACTGAATGTAGAATTTAGTGATACTATGTGAATCTCCCCACCCGGCCCCCAGGACTTAGAAACTTCATTCTATTATCTTCTAGAAGTTTGGATTTGTTTTGATGAGAAATGAGTGATATTTCTTTTTCTCTTGGCCTATGTAAAATATGTTCATTTTCTCTTACTACGTTTAGGATTTGTGTTTATCATTTGGTTTTAATAATTTGAATGATTCAGTTGGGTGTAATTTTTCTTGTGTTAATCTTGTTTAGGATTAAATTAATCTGTGGATTAATTTTGTTAATCTGTGGATTTAGAATTTTGATAAAATTAAGAAATACTCTGGCCATTAATTTTTAAAATATTTCTTCTGTTCAAACTTCCTTTCCTTTTTTAGGATTTTACTTTTACAGATGGTAGATTGCTTAATATTGTTCCACAGGTATCCAAAACTCAAGGTTTTTCTCTCCTTTTACTGTTTATTACTCTGTTTACTTCTGTATTGATTATTTTATTGCTGTCTTTATATACACTATTCTTTTTTTCAGGATCTTACCTGTTATTTAGTCTGTCAACTTTCATTTCAAATATTGTGCTTTCATCTTCAGAATGTTAGTTTTATGGCTTCTCTTTCTCTCTATATTATATTTATAGTTACTTTTAGACACTTGAATTTATAATCGCTCTTTTGAAATCCTTGTTAATTCTAGTATCTATTTCTATTTTTTTAATTGTTTTTTCTCCTAATTATGTGACAAATTTTCCCATGTCTTCTACCTAATATTTTTTATTGGATACAGAATATTGGGAATATTACAGTGTCAAATGTCTGAATATTGCTGTCTTGTCAAGTGTGAATTTCATTTTGGCACGCAGATTAATTTCTTTTAGATTCAGTTTGTTCATTTTAAAGCTTACCTTTATCTACGACCTAAGGTCTGATTGCCTGTTTTTGTAAATAATTGTTATTGGAACCCAGCCACACCCATTTGTTTATCCTTTGTCCATGGCCACTTTCACACTACAACAACAGAGATAAGCAGTTGATACTCATTCAGGATACAAAGCCTAAAATATTTGCTATCTAGTCTTTACAAAGAAAAGTTTGCTGACTCCTGGCTTAGGCGAGTATGTGGGCCTGAATGAAGTCAGTAAAAATGAAATGCACAAGATGGAACACATTTGGGAAATGTTTAAAAGATATATTTAAATATTTTTTCAAGGTAAGGTCAGAGGTAATCGAGAGAGAGAAATCTTGGCAGGATACCAATTTCAGAGACAATGAATAATTATTAGAGTCATTGACTAAGAGAGCAAATATAGAAAAAATACATTTTAAAAAAATGTGAGTTCAATGCGGGGTTTTAGAGTTTAAGTTGCCTATGGTAATGATGTTTAGTTCAGTAATACTCAGGTGTGGAAATTAGGTCAAGATTAAAGATAACAATTTGAGGATTGCTATTGTTTATTTGTGATTGAATTTATAGAGAAATAAGGAAGAAAATCTTGACATTTGTACTATTGTTCTAGCATAAAAATTTTAACAAGAGAATAAGCAAGAACCCTGATATCTCAACAACTTTAACCCTGATTAAAATGTTCCTTAGATCTTATTTGCGCATAAAGAGATATTTTCACTTATAATTAATAATAATTTTATTTGTAAAGCAATTGTTTGGAATTTAAATATATATATTTGAATGGAGATATTGTCAAAATACTTCTCTAGAGAATTCACAAAACATTATATAACCTTTTATACACACAAAGTTTGGTAATAATAATCTTACATTGAGTGTTACTAACCACTGCTTTTAATACTATTTCTAAAGTAGAAAAACATCAGTGCTGTATCTTGGAATATTGCAGTTATTTTCAAAATCAGCATATTTTATAAAGGCAGTTCTTTGTGTTCTATAGAGTATTTTTACCCATATTATCTTAATTTTATAGCACTCTGATGTCATTTTCATTGTTCCCACTTACCAGAGGATGAACTTGAAGATCAAGTTATTTAAAAGACTTGCTAAACATTGCAGAGCAATCAGTGGTAATAGAGAGTGTACAGTGATTTTACCGATGCCATGCTTGTTGCTTTACTCATTCTCCCTCTGCATTGTCAGAGCACACACTGATGCCAGGCAAATGTAGAATGGACTACCTAAGACTAGGCTCAGGGTATGCCAGTAAGCATGCACAAAACCTGGAGCAACCAGGCACAAGAAGCCTTTTTAATTCAGTGATCAGAAAAGTTTTTCCCAAGAGATGAAAACATTGTGGTGGCATTAGGTTAAAATTTAAGAATTTAACATTTGTAGTGTTGAGATGAGCAGGTGAGGAGCAGATTCTGTGCTTGTCTAACAGATCAAGGAACTTTGAAATTGACTAGAAAAAGGTTAAAGAAAAAGAATATGAAGGGAAATATGGAAAACAGGTAGCAAAGAGCCAGTAATACAAGCAAGCTAGAATTAACCTAAATGGTTAATTCTAAATGGTAATATGAGCAAGTTAGAATTAACCTAAAGTTTGGGAAATTAACTTTGCTGTGCTACCTATTTCTAAGTTTATAGGTTAGATATTTGTCTGTAAGAGAGTTACTAGTAAAAATTAGTGTATATAACTGAAATTTCTCTAACTTGACTTTGTTTAAATAATGTATCTGCAAGATGCAGTTTTCTTGTCTTTAATCAAATGATCCAGAATGTTTTGGCATGTTTAACAAAAACATTTATGCTGAGAGAATTAAGAACTTCATACAATCTATTTAATGATTATTGGTTATAATTGTTTTGTTCTTTTCAAAATGTCTCCATTTCCCTGCTTAAGTATGGGTTTTTCAGCTGAACAATCCATGTGTTTACATTTTTATTTAAATTGAGGAGGTTTCAAAATATTAAAGAATTGAACTGAAATGTATATTTAATCTCAATTAGAACAGAGGTATCTAATCTCAAATTTAATGTGTGGATATTAACTTTTATATAGTGGTACTTTGCAATTTTGTGGCATTTTATCTGTTTGCAAACCACATGTTAAATAGTGCTAAAATAGAAAATGATTAAATAATCTACATTGTTAATATTACAGAAGCTGACAGACATTTAACTTTTAAATATAAAATAATTGTTTATGTTTTGATTACTCTTTAAATAATTATCTTAAATAACCATTTCTTTATATATTGTCTCAGGCCACTGTTATTTTCCAGGCAACTCATCATAAGGTAGAAACTCATTTCACATCCTTTCATCATTAAAAATACCTTCCTTCTGAGAGCTGAACAATATTTTTTGTTGTTTGTTTGCTTTATGCAAAGTTGTTAGAGGTTTAGGTTACTTATCCTTTATAATTACAAGCTTAAGCTTAGAGATTTAATACATGAAGCTTACGGAGAAGTTTAAGGAAGGTTGTTGCCAGTCTACTTATTATTTCTGTAGGTCTGCAGCCAAATGTCTGGTTTGGGTCTGTGAGCATTATTGGGAAGAAGAACTGGACATGAAATAGAGAGATGCAAGGACAAGCCGGAACTGTCAGGTTCTTTGTGCTCTACACCTGCCAGGTTCTGTCTGATACCACATCTGAGCAAGAGTGAATAATACCTACGGTTACACTCCTGTCTTCTACGTATCACACAAGTTCCTGTGGATCAACTCTATTTTGGCATCATACACAGAAGATTCTGGAAAGCAGAGTTTTTATCTAACCACACTGCACAGAAATATGTGAAAGATATATGTAAAATAAAGAAATCAATATGTCATTGTTTACAAATTATGTTTCTGTATGCAGAAAATCTAAAAGAATCTACAAACATATTCTTAGAATTAATAAATGAATTTACCAAGTTTTCTAGATAAATGGTTGATATACAAAATAATTTCTACTATTAGAATAATTAGAAATGATATTTAATTTGGTACCATCTACAATAACACCACTGGTTATTAAATACCTAGAAATAAATCTAACAAAATATGTTTATGATCTCTACATTAAATATTATACACATTGCTGAGAAAAATTTAAGGAAACTTAAATAAATGAAAAAAAATCATATTCTAATGTTGGAAGAGTAAATGTTAATGTCAATTCCTTCCATAATGATTTAGTAATTCAACTCAATACCAATTTTAATACAAGCGACAAGATGGTTAAAAATTTGTAAGGTGCTATGAAGGTTTTATGGTTTCCATGAAATTCTCTAGAAGTTTAATAGAGTTGAAAGTCTTTCGCTACTAGATAAGAAATTTATAAAGAAAACTTCATAGTAACAACTGTGTGTTACTGGTAGAAGAGCAGACAAATGATCCACTGGAAATGAATGTAGAGTTCAGTAGCACTCTCACATATATATTGTCACCTGATTTTGTAACTAAAGAGCATCTTTAATTCAGTGGGGATTTATTTTCAACAAATGATACTAAACCAATTGGACATACTTATCCAACTGTGTGAATGGAAGTATATCATATCCTAATTGCGAAAGGAAAACCAGTAAAGCTTCTAGAATAAAGCATAGAAGAATATTTATCAGCTTGAGGTAGGCAAAGAATTCTTCAATGGAACACAGAAATAGCTAATCATTAATGGAAAGATTGTCATAATAGACTTTATTAAATTAAGAAATGATGATTAAAAGACACCATTAAAAGAGTGAAAAGGCAGATTACAAACTGAGAGAAGTCATTTGTAATGCATAAATCTGACAAAGAACTTAAATCCAGAATGCTTAAAGAATTCCTAGCTTCTTGAAACACACTAATAACTATTAAAGGAAAATACTAACAAATTAAACCATCACTATTGAAAATTTCTTTAAAAAAATTTAAGAAATTGAATAGGCAAGCCACATATTTAGAAAAATTACTCACAAATGTCTAACTGATTTATATCCAGGATAGATTAATAATTCCTACAACCCAGTAATAAAAAGATAAACAATTTAAAAAATGGGGGACAGATTTCAGCAGACACCAAACATTTAAAAAAAAGTATAAATGGCTAATTAATAAGTACATGAAAAAGTACTCAAATCATTACTGTTCATAAAATTACAAATTAAAACCATATGAAATACCTCTATAAAACCTCTCAACAAAGAAAAATGCAAGAGCAGATTACCTTACTGGTTAATTTTA
>NW_011888790.1:12011498-12042828 GCF_000151845.1 Pteropus vampyrus | reverse complement strand
AGTATCAAAAAGAATAAAATACTTAGGAATAATTTTAACAAAGGAAGCATGAAGCTTGTACACTGAGAACTACAAAAATTGCTAAAAGAAATTAAAGAAGACTTAACAGGAAGACATCTCATCTTCATGGGTTGTAATATTTCATTTTGTTAAAATGGCAATACACTCCAAAACAATCTAAAGGAGCAATGAAATCTCTGTCAAAGTCATTTTGCAGAAACGGAAACCTGAATGTTGACGGGTTGCTGGACTGAAGTTTCTTTAAGCGTCTTATGTCTGCAGCCTAGAATCCATATGCAAAATTCACTGAAACATTTTTATATTGAATTTCACTTCTCTGATTCCCTAGTTAAATCTGAGAGGTTTTCAGGACATCACAGTACAGATGCCCTTACTCAATAAAATATCTGTGTATTCCCTCAGCTTCCACATTAGACAAATTAAGTCTGAGGCAAAACTATAAGAGCTTTTTTCCGATCTCTTTTTTTTCTTTCTTTCTTTTTAAACATTATAATCCTGTTCCTTAAGTCTCCCCTTACAATTCCTTAATCATTCTGAGTCCTCTAAATTTTCTATGTGCTTTAAAAATTGTACTGTCCAGCGCCTGTGCAAGCTCTGACTACAGCTAAGTAGCTTAAATTCAAGTCAGAGTTTAAAACATTTGCTTCTGGGCTATTTAAACGTTATTTTTAACTCGAACAATTGCAAACCCTCTGGATTTACAAGTTTCAGCTTTAAATGATTATACAGGTGAGTATTTGGTGAGATTGAGGAAAAGATGGAGCAACACACATATGCCAATCTCACTGTGTAACCACAAGTTTATTTTCAAAGCATGCTAATACTGTGCTTTTATATAGTCTTTTAAAATGCATATTAATGCTTGTACTGGAGAGATTTCATTGCTCTTAAACATATGACTGCAGGAGTTCATTTCTTTTGTTTTCATTCTGATAGATTGTGGGAAGTTTTCTGATTCAAAATGAATATGAAAGCATTTTCTACTGTAAGATCTTAGGTATGTTATTTAATGAGTTGTTTTGTATATTAAAAAATTGTTAGGAAACATTGATAAGATTTCATTTCTTCACAGTCCATTTTACATGAATGCCTTTCCTATATTTTTGTTTAAAAGTGATATAAATAATATGACTAACTTATGGCTCCCTCTTAAGAAATCTTGCATGATTATGGTACCGGAAACTGTGCACTTTATCTTTAGGCTCCCAAATAAACCAATCCCCATTATTTAATTATCTAAAAGTAATAGTCAAATTATGACTTATTAAGTGTCGTAAGTGATACTATGCACAATTAGTACTTTATTTTACTTAATAAAGTATCGCTATAAAGATAAATTATTTCATACTGATATTTTATAATATTAAACATCACTATAACTTAAAGTGGAACATACTGATATTTATAACTTTTTTAAAAATTATAAGAATAGAGTAATAAAGCCATGGTCTTTGAATAGGTGTTTTTACTTGAACCCAGAAAACTATTTCTTTATAAATATAAATTTAAAAATTGGTATTAATTAGAAAATATGAAGTATAACAATTAAAAAAACCTTTCATACACATGTTATTCTATTTAGAATTTGAGAAGCAATACTTGTTAAGTTGTATGCAAAATGGGCAAAGCAGTGAGGTAGAAAAAGGGAAAAATAACAGTAGGGGAAACATTTTGGTCAAATATAAATGATATAATTCTAAGTTTTTAGAACATATAGCTTTCTTGACATTTCAATGAAAGATTAAATAGGTGCGGCATGAGGAAACAAACAATAATTTCATAGAACAATTGAAATAACTAATTTTTCTCATATAGCATTTGTTTTGTTCTATATGGTTTTAACAAAAACTATTTAGACTGTTTTAAACATTTGGGAATTAAATAAATCATCAAACAAAATGATTACTCATGAAATCAAGACTTGCTTTTCTTTATGTGTAAGATGAGAAATTTACTTGTAGATAGCAAAAGCCATTCCTGAAAGGAACTAAAATTATGGCTCTTGAATGTCAACAACGTTTTTAGGCCATTTTAACAGAGTTAAACAATAAATTTCAGGAACAGAATTCTGAGCTTCATTATTTTGACTTTTATTATTGTTTCATAATTCTTCATGAGATAATTTGTAGATAAATGTGTAGATATAGTGATTTTCTGAAATTATCTGGAATTGAAAATAAGCAAGTTAAATGAAATGTTAGTTCATAACATATAAGAAGGCTAAGCATCTCTTCCAACCACAACAGTATGAAATTAGAAATATTACAAATATGTGGAGATGAAACAACATGCTACTAAATAATCAATAAGAAATCAAAAGAAAGAGCAAAAAAGTACCTTGAGACTAATGAAAATAGAACTACAACATACTGAAACTTATGGGATGCAGCAAAAACAACTCTAAGGATAGTCAGCAATAAACACCTACATTAAGAAATAAGTAAGATCTCATTCTACCCTTAGACCTCAAGGAACCAGAAGAATAACAAAGTATGAAGTTTGTAGAAGGAAGGACATAAATACCGGAGTGGAAATGAGTGAAACAGAGACTAAAAGAACTTGAATTTGGAAATAGAAAAGATCAATAAAACCAAGAGCTGGTTTTTTGAAAAGATAAACAAAACAGACAAACCTTTAGCTAGATTCATCAAGAAAAAAAGAGAAAGGACTCAAATAAATAAAATCAGAAATAAAAGAGGAGATGTTACAACTGACAGCACAGAGATATGAAGAATTATGAGACTACTACGAACAATAAAATGCCAACGAATTGGACAAGTTCTTTTGTTCTTCTGTGCAAATTTAAGCAATAGCATCTGTTGCTTTAAAGGAGTCCTTTTGGGGTTTGTCCATTGTTTTGTTTATACTCATAATAGATGTAATTTAAAAGGGTTTTTTTAGTAGAAAAATGTCTTTATTGCCTAAAATCTCTCAAATAATCTTTGACTAAACTTCCAATTTCATGCAATGTAGTCTAAAAAATAATTTAATAAGTATATAAGGATTCATGCATAAGGATTTTCATTGAAGACATTATTTTTAATAGTGATAAATTGGAAATGCTATGAAAGTCCATTAAAAGTTATTCTCCAGTATAGTCTTTGGAAAACTACATAGTAATAAAATACAATTATAAGATTTTATATTATATTATGTTATAAAAGGGCTATGTATTAGTTGCTTTAAAGCAGCCATATGAGATAGATAGTGCTATTATTCCCCAATATAGAGATGGAGTTTAACAGAGTTAGACAATTTGTTCTGTGTTGCACAATAACAAAGTGGCAGCATCGATCAGAAAGCCAGACAATCTGACTCTAGACACAATGCTTTTGATCACTATGCTACTGATGTCTTTCTATATTTAATGACATGAAAAATATTCTTAATATATTATTTAGTTATCCCAATTATCCAGGATACAAATGAGAAAAGTGAATTAAATAGCCACATCTTTAAATATTACCAGTAGTTATATCTGAGAGCCAGAATTTATAGTAGTCATACTTAATTATATTTTCCTTCCATTCTTCCTAATTTCCTATATTTGTGCTCAATTAGAAAATATAAAAATAATACATATATTTTATTTTAATACATTGGTGAATAAAAATATAAGGGAAAATTAAAGAAAACGTATACACTCATATAAATATATATATACATATAATAATGTGAATGATTATTAAAATGTTAACAGTGATTATACTTAAGTATTAGATTACAGAAAAACACTTCCTACATCTCTTCTTGTCTTTATATATATATTTTTTACTTTTTTGCTGACAAATGTTACATAGCAATGAAAATATAATAAAAATTTAAAATAAAAAATACAGTGTAATTTGCTTTTCTTACATTAAATACTCAGTGTTTACAGGCAATGATGATGGTAGGATGAAAACATAACTGTGAGCTTTCCTACCCCTATATCAATGTAAACTATTTAAGTAGTGCACAGATAATTCAAGCATGGTAATGTCAGTGCTCCCAGAGTAAGCAATTTTCATTCTGTTACCACAGTTGCATAGAAGACAACTCTCAACCACCTGCAGAAATTTCTGTATATGTCCTAGGAGAATCTCAGCATGCAACTTAACAGCTTTCTCTCAAGGCACAAACCAGGTTAAATTATTGAGGTTTTCTTGCTTTTACTAATTCAAGGAGTCTAGATGCATGTTTCCACAGTCCAAAGAGAAAAAGCCAGCCACTGAACATAAAGGTTTAAGGAATTCTTATCCCAGAAGAAATGCCACTTGGAAATGAGGTTAAGTTAAACTCAAGATTTGCCTTTGTGGGTGATCTGAACATATGACCCTAAGACATAATGTTCATAAATATAAATGTGTGTCTCATCTATTACTCTTTCAATTGCAAACCAAACCTCGTGTCGTTAGTCTGTATTTTATTTTACTGGAAAAATAACAGAGTGAGAAAATAAAAATGAAATAAAATAAAAATTTAGAATAGCTAATTATATAGCTTATTTTTTAAAAATTCTGTTAAATCTAGCCTAGTCTATGTTCATTTTGCTGCTTTTCTGGCTAACCATAGAGAAAAATATTAATAATGCATTTTGAGTTATTGCTCAGAGGATCAGAATCAATGACTGAGGGCTGTTACTGCACAAAGTCAAAAATGTCATTGAGAGTAATTTTGATTTCACAATATTCTTGATCATCACAATGTTTATTAAAAGATCCATTAAAAGACCATCATGCTAATTTAACTGGGAAAATATAATGAATTGCCACTGGATATCTTCCACTAAATTAATGTAGGAGAATTATAACCAAAGCCTTAGGTGTTGTCATTAAAAAAATAAATAAAAACTGTAATGATAAATTAATTATAAGCAGAAACTGATGACATCATTAATGAATGAAATTAAATTTTGATCTAAGATAAAATATAGTAAAACTTTTGGTTCTCATTTATTTTTTCTTATAATTCATTGATATTTTGGTCTCAGTATTGGTTAATGCATGCCACTCTTTATCAGTGATCCATGTACACTAATTTGGAGTGTAGTGGGGTAAACCATTCCTGTTTTCTTTCTTCTCAGAATGCTCAAGGATGTTGCATTTTCTTCTTATGTCTCTGGTGGTGTGTTCTTTTGTAAGGAGGCTAGTCCAATACAAAGCTGTCCAGTTGGTAAATCAGCCTGTTTCTGTGGGTCCACTGAGCAAAGGAATTTTGATTCTTCCACTATGTCCTTCCTCTTAAACTTTTGCATTGGGCATGTCAAGCTGGCCATTGTATCTTCATATTTCCTATGGAGATTCTTTTATATTTAGGAAAATGAAGGCTTAGTAAATAGAATAGACTCAATTATATTTTTAAAAAATATGTGATTCAATAAATCAATTAATAGCACAAAAATCTCAATAGTGTATGATTTTCTGTGTATGGAAATAGTGCATGGTATCCATAAGCATTAAGTGCCTGACATTCTGCAAAATGCTGGAATAAAAACCAATGAGATTCTAGTGACATTGGCAACTGGCAAAATAGGAAAACCTGACTCTCCTTCCACCCATGGACAAACTGATTCAACAACAATTGAATCAATTCTCTTTGTTAGATATCCAGAAACTAGCTGAGAGGTCTCTGCAGCCCAGGTGAAACCAGCCATGTCAAAACTGGTAGGAAAACTGGAGGCATCCTCTTGCCATAAACTATGGAGAGCAGATAGCAAGCTGACCAGGTCCTTGCAATCTGTGAGGTCAACCAAGGATTGCCTTGCCTCAATGAACCCTCCTAAGAATGGGGAAGTACGAACTGATAGGAGAACAATGTGGTGTTACTCTGAGAAAGGGAAGTAGGCTCATAGCTGCTAGCAGATGAAACTGCAAAAGATTATAGCAGGGTGTGGGTTGGGTAAGATTACTCTTATCCTAGCCAGCAATTGTATGCTCTTGTATAAAAGCAGCTTGTAAAAATAAAACTGTGCCATTGCTCCACCAGCAGTGGGCAGTGGACCTCTTGATCCCAGCTTTCTATCTTCTTTCTTTTCTTAATCTCCCACCTTTCCCACTCAGGTACATTCTCCAGAGCAGCTAGATGTGGCAATAAACCCCACCTGAAAGTGCCATATAGTCAGAAAACCCCCAGCTCTCACCTTATCCCAGAGTAAAAAGTTATACCACACAAATGACACCCTGACTATTTTGGTGCAGGCAGAGGGACTGGCTTCTATCTTATCTCAGAGTGCTGACAAGAGCAATGGATGCTAGATCTCAGGGACTACGGAGAACAAAGGCAGAAATTTGAACTACAGTGCAGGCATTCAGCACTGCTCCTTCTCAAGGTCAACACAGAGCAAGTCACTGGAGATAAAGTAAACAATCCAGCTCTCAACTTCTCCTTGGGGAAGAAAAGAGTTGAACCACCCATTCAACATTCCAATTTCTCTACCTGTCACCTGAAGAACTGACTTTTGTTTTGCCCGTCTCAGAGTGTTGATGGGGCCCATAATATGCTAGACCTTTGGGAACCACAGAGAACAAAGGCAATAGATTAAACTAGTATGTGGGTATCTGCCACAGCTCATCTCCCTAGCTTGATGCTGAACAAGCAAGCAAAAAATACCACTTCACTACTTTCCTCTGTGGAAGGAAATAATTGAACTGTGACCCAAATGTTTGAATTTTCTGGAGGGTTGCCACAAAGACTAGTCTGTCCTAATTGACATGTACATGGAATATTTTAAACATCTGTGGCTACTGAGGCTGAAGAAAGTAGTTTGGACTATCATACCAATCTTCACTATATTTCCTCCCCTCAATCTAGCAAAGATTGAGCAAGTGAAAAACTACAACTCAAACTTCTCCCTGAGGAGGGAAATAGTTGGACTGCACATAATATTCAAATTTATACTTGAGGGATTAGCTTCTGTCTGTCCTGTCTGGGGGCCACTAAGAACAAAAATATTGATTTAGACTTGCAAAAATGTTTGAGAGACCTACATAAACTCTGGCTAGCTTGACTGGTGAATGTCATCTGCTGTCTGAGGCCAATTTGTGAAGACTAAGCAAGGTGGCATTTTTTAAATGCGTATATACTAACACAAAGAGTCAAGGAAAATTAAGAAACATGTAAACATGATCTAAACAAAAATAAAACCCCAGAAACCAGCCCTAATAAAATGGAGATATACGAATTACCTGACAATTAAAAATGATGATTATAAAAGTGCTCATCATGCTCAGGATAGTAATACACAAACAAAGTAAAATTTCAACAAAAAGAAATTTTAAAAAAGCGAACAAATATTGGAGCTGAAGGATATAATAATCGAACTGAAAAATTCAATAGAGAAGTTCAGACTAGAGCAAGAAAAAAAAAAAAATTAGCGAACGTGAAGACAGGTTATTTGATAGTATCCAGTCAGAGGAACAAAAAAGAACAAAGCATAAAAAAGTTAAAAAAAAGAGAAAGGTTTAAGAGATTCATAGGATATCAATAAAAATACCAACATATACATTATGGGATTCCCATTAGGAGAATAAAGAGAAAAAGAACAAAAAGCTTAATCAAAGAAACAAAGACTGAAAAGTTCTCAAATCTGAGAAAGCAAATGGATATCTAGATCCACAATACACAAAGGATCCCAAAAAAGATGAACCCAGAGAAATCCATAGACACACATTACAGATAGTCCTGACTTACAATGGCTTACTTTACAACTTAGATTTTTCAACTTTACAATGGCGCAAAAGTGTACACATTCAGTAGAAACTATACTTTGAATTTTGATCTTTCTCTGGCTAGCAATATTTGATATAATACTCTTTCATGATGCTTAGTAGTGGTAGCAATTCACAGCTGAGTCAAGAATGTGATCACAAGGGTAAACAAGCAATACTATGCAGTGTACTGTGTAGCCAATGAATCTGGGTATTATGTTCTGAGTACGATTAAGGTAGGCTACACTAAGCTATGACATTCAGTAGGTTAGGTGTATTAAACTCACTTTTGACATGATATTTTCAATTTATATGGGTTTATCAAAATGTAACCCCCATTGTAAGTTGAAGAGCATCCCTAAATCAAATTGTCAAAGGTCAAAGACAAAGAGAAAGTTTTGAAAGCAACAAAAGTGACTTGTCACTTCCCCATACGACTATAAATAGATTAAAGCAGAAATTTTGCTAAGGGAGTAGGTGATTTATTCAAAGTGCTTATAGAAAAAAACAATTGCTAACCAGAAATACTACACCAGCAAACTGTCCATCAAAAATGAAGAAGAGATAAAGACTATCAGATAAACAAAAGCAGAAAGAGTTTATCTCAACTTAATCTGCCTTACATGAAATGCTATAGGGAATGCTTTAAGTTGAAACAAACAAAAAAGGTAAACAGCAACACTATAACAAAGTATAAAAGTCATTGATAAAGGTAAATATATAGAAAAATGAAGAATACTGTACTACTGTAATGAAAATGGCTAAACATTTTAAATTCAAATATAAAAGTTAAAACCCAAAAGTATTAAAAATGTGACTAAAATATGCAAATAGATACAAAATATAAATAGATGTAAAATGTGATGTCAATAACATAGTATATGTGGGAGGGAAATGAAAGTATAGAGTTTTTGTATAAGATTGAAGCTGTTCTCAGATGAAAATAAACTGTTATAAACATATTTTATATAAGTCCAATGGTTACTACAAATAAAAAAAACTATAGAGGTTACTCAAGATAAATATGTTGATACAAAAAAAAAATCAATGAAACACAAAAGAAGACAGCGAGAGAGGAAAATGATAGCAAAAGAACAACAAGATAAATAGAAAACAATTAAAAATAACAATTTTAAATTGATTTACTTTCCTATCAATAATTGCTTTAAATGTAAATAGACTAAACTCTCCAATCAAAAACAGAGTGGTTGAATAAATAAAAAAACAAGATCCAACAATATGCTGGCTATGAGAGACTCATTTTAGATTTATAGACACACAGGCTAAAAGTGAAAGGAGAGAAAAAACTATATTCCATAAAATGGTAGCAAAAAGAGAGGAGTGGCTACACTTATATCACACAAAATAGACTTTAAGTCAAAAACTGTCACAAGAGACAAAGTACATTAAATAATGATAGAAGTGTCAATTTAACAAGAAGATATAATTATAAATATATATATACGCAACATCAGAAAACCTAAATATATAACGCAAAATTTGACATAATTAAAGAAGGAAATACAAAGCAAAAAAGTAATAGTGAAAATCTTTACCACAATTTCAACAGTAGATAAAATAACCAGAAAAAAATCAAAAATCATGGAATTGAACAACACTATAGACCAAACTGACTTGAACATACACACAATATTCTATGTAAGAGCAGCAGAATAACAATCTTCTCAAGCAAACATAGAACATTCTCCAGGACAGGTTACATGTTATGTCACAAAATAAGTCTTGTCAAATTTAAGAAGATTAAAATCATACCAAGTACTTTTCCAAACACAATGGAATGAAACTTGGAATTCCAAAGGAAAAATTAAAGTTTTAAATATAGGTAGAAATTAAACAATATACTTTTGAACAACCAATGGGTCAAAAGGGAAATTAGAAAATATCTTGAGAAAATGAAAGTGAAATCATAACATACCTAAACTTATGGGATGAAACAAAATAAATACTAAGTAGGACGTTTTTAGAGATAAACACTTTAAAAAAAGAAGAAAAATAAAAAATGAAAAAAGATTCTAAATAAACATCCTAACTTTATATCTCAAGGGAACTAGAAAAACAAACTAAACTCAAAAATAGCAGAAGGAATGAAATAATAAAGATTAGAGTAGAAATAAACAAAATAGAGACTAAAAAACAAAAAAATCAGCAAAACTGAGTTGATTTTTGAATAAACAAAAATGACAAACTTTAGCTAGACTACTCCCCCTCCCAAAAAAAGAGACTCAAAAAATAAAATTGGAAATAAAAGAGGAGACGTTCAACCAACGTCATCAAATCAGTTATTAGAAATCTCTCAATAAGAAAAACTCAAATCTGGATGAATTCACTGGTGAATTCTACCACTTGTAGAATTAATGCTAATCCTTCTCAAACTTTTTCAAAAAAATTGATGTAGAGGGAAACACTTCCAAACTCATATTATAAGGCTGATATTAACTTGATATCAAATCCAGATAAAGATACCACAAGAAATAAAAACTACAGGCTAATATCCTTGATGAGTACAGATGCAGAAATCCTTAACAAAATTGCAGCAAACCAAATTTAACAGCACATAAAAAGTTTCATACACCATGACTAAGTGGAATTTATTCCTGGGATGCAACAGATACCATCACCAAATACAAAATACAAGTATGCAAGAGATACCATTACACCATACATGAAATGCAAGGAAGTTTCAATATATAAGTATCAATTATGGGGATATGCCATATTAATAGAAAAAAGAATAAAAATCACATGGTCATCTCAACAGAAGCAGAAAAAGTATTTGACAAAATTCAACACTCTTTCATCTTAAAATCCCTTAACAAATTAGGAAGAGTAGGAAATTATCTCAACATAATAAAAGCTATATAGAAAAAGCCCATATTATATTTCATGGTGAAAAAAAAATTTTTCACCTAAAATCAGGCACAAGGCAAATGTGTTACTCTAGTCACTTCTATTCAACATAGTACTAGAAGTCCTATCCAGAGCAATTAGGCAAGAAGAGGAAATTAAAGGCATCCAAAGTGGATAGAAAGAACTAAAATTTTGTTTGTACATGATATGATTTTATATAAGAAAATCCTAAAGTCTGCACACATACACACACAAAAAACCTCCTAAAAATAATAAATGTAATCAGTACAGTTGCAGGATACAAAATCAACATGCAAAAATCAGGTTTTTTTCTACACATTAACAATAAACTATCTGAAAACAAAATTAGGAAAATAATATCATTTGTGATAACATCAAAAATAATAAAATATTTAGGAATAACCTTCACTAAAGATGTGAAAGAATCAAACACTGAAAACTATAAAACATTGATTCAAGAAATAAAGACAATACGAAAAAAGGAAAGACATCTTTTGTTCATACATTGGAAGGCAATACTTTTTAAATGTTCTTACTACTCAAAGTGATCTATAGATTCAATGCAACTCCTATCAAAATCCCAATGGCTTTTGTTTTTATAGAAATAGGAAAAACAATGTTTAAATTCACATGGAACCATAAAGAAACTCAAATGGCCTAAATAATCTTGAGAAAGAAAAACAAATCTAGAAGTATCTCACTGATTTCAAACTATATTCGAAGCTATAGTAACTAAACAGTATGGTACTGGCATAAAGATAAACATATAGATTAATAGAACAGAATATAGATCCAAGAAATAAATCTACATATATACTATAAACCAATCTTTTACAAAAGGGCCAAAAATACAAAATGGGGAAAGGACAGTCTTCAATAAATGCTGTAGAGAAAACTGGACTACTGCATGCAAAAGAATGAAATTAGACCCATATCTTATACCATACACAAAAATCAACTCAGATTAAGGACTTACATGTAATACCTAAAACTGCTAGGAGAAACCATAGAAGAAAAGCTTCATGACATTGGTCTTGGCAATGATTTCTTTACTATGACATCAAAAGTACAAGCAACAAAAGCAAAATAGACAATGAGACAACATCTCACTAAAATCTTCTGAAGAGCAAAGGAACTAATCAAAACAAAAAGGCAATCTATGGTATGGGAGAAAATATTACCAAACCATATATCTAATAAGGAGTCAATTTCCAAAATATATAATGACCTCCTACAACTCAATGGTGAAATAACCCCTAATAACCTGACTTCAAAAAATGCGCTAAAGAGTTGAACACACACTTTTCTAAAGATGATATACAAATGATTAACTGGTATATGAAAAAGATGCTCAAAGTCATTAATTATCAGAAAAATGTAAATCAAAATGATAATTAGATATTACTTCACACCTTTTGGAATAAATAGTATAAAAAAAGACAACAAATATTGATGAGGATGTGGAGAAATTTGGAGCCTTTCTACACTGTTGATGAGAATTCGAAATGGTGCAGCCCCTACGGAAAGCAGTATGGAAGTATCTCAGAAACTTAAAAATAAAACTACCATATGAACAAGCGATCATATCCCTGAGTAATTCTCTGAAATAATTGAAATCAGGATTTGAAGAGATATTAGCACTCTCATATTCATTACAGCACTGGTTTTAATAGCCAACATACGGAAATAACCTCAATGTCCTTGGATGTATGAACAGATCAAGAAAATATCATATATACATATGATGTAATATTATTCAGCCTTAAAATGGAAAGAAATCCTGCAATGTAACAACATAGATGAATCTTGAGGACATTATGGTAAGTGAAATAAGCCAATCACAAGGAAAGTACTGCATGATTCCATTTATATGAGATATCTAAAATAGTCAAACTCATAGAAGCATAGATAGAGTAGAATGGTGGCTGCCAGGGGCTGATGGGAGGAAGAATTGGGACTAATTATGGGGCATATAGTTTTAGTTATACAAGATCAACACGTTCTAGAGATCTGCTGTACAACATTGTGCCTATTAAGAGTACTGCATTATATACGTAAAAATCTGTTAAGGTAGATCTTGTGTTAATTACTCTTAACACACACACACACACACACACAATCCTTGCCCTCAGAAGATGTCAATTGTAGAGGATTAAGTTTATATAAATTCACAAGCAGATATTTCATTCTCCTTGAAAATGTAGAGCTAGAAACCATTTTTTTTTTTGTAGTGTTACAAAGTTTTTACAAGCACAGATATCAATATGAAGCATGATGGCTGTATCTGAGTAGATTATTTTTTAACATACTATTCTGCTATTACATTTCTCTTCCTTTTTTTCCCTTTTATCATGTTCTCGCTTCCTTTTTTGAATTCAACAATCCTTTTACTTTAATTATCTACAGGTGTTCTCCCATTACTCCTTTGACTAATCTTTACCTTTAAGAAGTTGGTATTTAACTTTTTCTTTCCCTTTTGCCTCTTTATTTATATTCATTTTTTAAAATAATTAAAAAGTTTTTTCACTTACAGTTGACATACAATATTGTATTAGTTTCAGATACACAACATAGTGATTAGACATTTATATAACTTATAAAATGATCACCCACAATAAATCTAGTAACCATCTGATACCACACATAGTTATTATAATATTTTAGACTATATTCCTTATGCTTATTTGTATCCATTCTTTATGTCTCTTTTTCTACTTCTCTCTCTGCCTTTTCTTTCTCATAGTACTTTGGACCTTTAACTTCCCATTCTTAACATAATTCTCCTCTATAGTTTCTAGATCTGTTTTGTTTTTCTTTCTTACCATCTCACTCTTGAATCTAATGTATCTCCAATAAGAGACTTGTATACGTACCTAAGTGTTTGTTTAGGTTTTCTTTTTATTTTAATTTATTATTTTTTTGGTGACATTGGTCACAAAATCCAGTAAGTTTCAGGTTGTTTAGGTTTTCTGAGCTCTGCAACTTCTCATCTATTTGAAATGAAAACCTACAGTACTACATAATTAAAAAAGAAACAAGAAAAAATGTTTTGTCTCTACATATATAAATATACTATAAAAGAACGGATATATAAATATTGTATGCATTTTTCTCATCAAGACATCTAAC
This sequence comes from Pteropus vampyrus, assembly GCF_000151845.1. Taxonomy (NCBI): domain Eukaryota; kingdom Metazoa; phylum Chordata; class Mammalia; order Chiroptera; family Pteropodidae; genus Pteropus; species Pteropus vampyrus. The sequence continues at coordinate 12,029,101 of NW_011888790.1, read as the reverse complement.
CAAAATCCATTTCATTTTTTCTTTTCATCAAAGAAAGTTAAACAATCCTCAAATGCTTTGAGGTCAATGTGTCATATTTTAACTGTAGCAAACAGACCAAATGATCAGCTTACACTGTGTGAGGATCTGAGAAGTAGGTTTAATCTTGTCCTCAATTAAAAGCACACTACCTAATTGTCATTCAGCATTCTCCTTACAGAAGCTGAAAATATGCATATGAGTGAAATTTCTATGATAGTAATATTTATAGTCATTTCTGGGTTAAAGAACAAGATTTATTTCACTTTATGGGAATGTATTTTCTGACATTTGTCCTATTAAATTATGATCAAAGAGCAGCAGTGCTGAAAGTAGGAACTTCTCCAGGAAAGTTGACTGTAAGTGGTTATGTAAACTTCTAAACAAAGGCAACCTCTATTATGCACCCTATCAGAATTTTTTTGCAGGTTACTTATTGCTGAATATAACAGGTTTCTGCCTAGGGAGATTCCACTGATTTTAGATTGTTTTAAAAGTATAAAATTATGTAGGTTTGCTGTTGCCAATAATTTAACCTGAAGAGATGAGCCTGTTCAAATGAAACCCATGGATGTTGGTCATATTTTCTTTTATAAACAGATGATGAGGATTTGGCTGGTAAATATAAAACCACAGCTGGTTTTCAGATCTTTTGTTCCCTACTGTGTCCTCTGGCCAGAGAAGACTCTTACTTGGTGAATGAATCGTAGCATGGCATTAGCTATTTGAAGTACTTTATATAAATTATATTGCATAATTCTCATAATTACCAAATGAGGTTGGTGTTATTATTCCCATTGTGTATATACAGCTCAGAGAGGTAACACCACTTCCCAAGTTACTTAGCTAAGACCGAAAATATTTTTTTCAAAGTTTATTATTTATTTTTTAATTATATTTGTTGGGGGTGACATTGGTTAATAAAGTTATACAGGTTTCAAGTATATAGTTCAATAATATGTCATATGTATATTGCATTGTGTATTTACCACCCAAAGTTAAATTTCCTTCTGTGACCATATATTTGACTCCTTTACCCTTCTCTACCTTTTCTTTCCCCCTTTTCCCTTTGGCAACCACTAAACTGTTGTCTGTGTCCATGAGTCTCTATTTGTTTTAAGACTTAAAATTTGAAGCCTTGTCTGATTCAGAGTCTGTACTCTTAACTTCTGATTAAGGATAAGAAAGGGAGTAACTTTCTAAAATACGAAGAAAAGATTTAATTCACAAATTCATATTTTATATAATTTTTAACAGAGCAGTGGAAAATATATTATTTGTTATTTAAAGTGCTTCATTTGGGGATTAGTCAAACATAGAGCAATTTAATATTAATATTTGGACATAAATGAGCAAATTGGTAAGTTATAGGAACACATAATTACAGTGTTTTGGTGACATGCAAGGCCACTCTGGACAGCAAGTGGCCTTAATAACTCAGAATTCTATATATACAGAAGACTTATTAATTCTTATATTTTTATATATACATATAATATTATTAGGCTTTGTGTCTAGATGCCATTTTGAAGTGGTCTGAAAATTCTAGATCTAACTTTATAATGTTCATGCTTTCCATAAAAATTAACAAAACATCTGTAAATCTACTATTATATGGTAGAAAGAACAGGAGCTTTGGAATTAAATTGGTTTGGGTTTGCATCCCAAATCAACATTTCACTCTTCAACAGTATTCATGAGACACCATATCCAATATATGATTTATAATTAAAGTTCAAGTAAGAGGGTTTAATATTTTTCTAATGCTCAGAGTATAAGCTACTGAAGTTCCATAACTAAGCAACCCAATTATCATTTTCAAAATCAAGAATCCTAGATATTTATTACTTATTAATTATAACAAATGGGTTAATTATATAACTATAAAAATGATTGAAGTCGCAGCTGACAGTTGAAAATGCCTTTACAAAACAATATACCTGATTCTGTTCTCAGTAAGAACAGTTCAGGAAATTTAATTTAGGATGCCAGGTGGCACAATAGGTTAAACATTAACTTGTCTCTTCTGGAAGATTTAATTTGAATTTGGCTCTGGCCACAAATGAAATGAGTCATTTGGTACCTTCCACTAAGGATACTCACAAAGCCAAAATGACATTTCATTGAAAAATTACCTGTTAAGAAAAATATCTGCAGTCACTGGGGAGTTTTAAAGAAAAATAAACAAGTGCATAGGGCAAAAACAGAAAAGGATCTAAGGGGCTATTGTAAATTACAGCCTTGCTGAAAATCTAGAAGGAAACGCTATAATACTTACAAGCTTATGTTCAGCCAGAGTCTTATTCTGTACTTCCTATTTTTCCCATTTTCAGGACTGTAGGAGATTATACACTATTTTCCAAGGAAATTTGTTTTTTTCTTTGTCACAGGTTTAGCCAAATGTCACTTTGTATCGAATTATCATGGATTACTGAACTCACTGCAAGGAATCATCTATTGTGATTTTGAACCATATGTTTAGATCTTCCTGTTCTTTCAGGACAATAAATAATTATAACTCACATTCTCCCCTCATTTAAGGGACTAACAAAATGTTTAAATGACAGACTTCAAAGATAATCTTACTTTGGAATTAATGCTTATTATTTTCATTGTTAGATTCTTGTCTAGATAACAATCACAAGCACTTAGATGAATAATGAGATTAATAAGAAGAATTAAACTCCCAAAACAAAAAAAAGTCTGATTCTTTCATATTCACTATTGGAGAAATAGTGTACACAATATTAAAATCATCCTAACTCCTCATATTTGATGTGGTTTTTACTGGATTCTAAATAGACAATTTGATTCATTATTTTGAGGCCTCCAAATTTGATGCAACTTTGCTCTGAGTCGGGCCATGCGCATTTTATATTTGGCTGTTTCATAATCACTTTCATGCCTCTGCCTGATAGGTGACATCTTTATGGTGTGAATAGTCCTGAGCAACAAAGCTGTCAGACCTCTCTCATGCTGGGGCAAACCAAGATAATCTCCAGCCTACAGTTTTACCTCAGCAGGCAAATTCCAGATCATTCCACTCTATCACTGGAGAGAGGTTATGATAAAAATTTATAGCATGACTAGGCAATGTTAATGACAAAAATTTATTCACAGCATTTCTGGATTTTATTCCCAATTGTATTTGCTAGACAAAGGTCCTTGCTTAGCAATCTTATTAGACCTTAAACAAAGGAACAAACCTCACTTTCAATAGATTAAAACAATAGGGTCATGCGGCAAGATCTACAATTTAAATAAAAGTCATAGGCTTTGCACATGTTAATATATCTTTCTTAGTCAAACATGCAAATGTATTTTTGCAGAAAAGAATGCATTGACTTTCTGGAAAATCTTTCTTAGAAATAATGGCCATGAATTATTAATAGTCTTTATTCATATAGAAAGAGAAGGTCATTGAAATTGGGATGATTTAAAAATCTCATAATAGCAAATCACCATAAAAATGAACATATATAAGTGAATATACCCAACTCTTTTATAAAAAAGGGAGAAAAATGTTATAAACATAGTTTTTGTCCTTTGCATGGACTTAACATTTTTCTTTCTTATAGTTTCTTAGTCTTTTGTTATCTTGCAAACCCTAAAAACTAAAAATTATAGTTGGTTTTGTATAACATGTAGTCTTATATTATCAAGGGAGGGGTCAACATATATAAATAATAAAATTTCTCTTAGATTTTCAAGTGTAAGGGTGAAATTGTTATTTTGCTTTGATTACTTTCAGATTTTTAAAATCTGACTTAAAGAATCTGGCAATTATGGAAACAATGAAAGACAAAGTTGGCAATATGTGTTGTCTTACTTCCAAGAGACAGGTATTGAGTTTGAGCCATTATAAAGAAAAATTTTCTTAGGCCTCTGAATGATCACATTATTTTCATAGACATCCTGGAGACAAAAACCACTTTTCAATGATAGTTATAAAAACTTTCAATATACTGTCTAAATATTTTTCAACTACTAAATTGAAAAGCAATTGGCAGTTTTGTTAAATGTTAAATCCAGGCTTAGTTTTTCAGAGCTTCTTTTGTTACCGTTAACATAGAATTCAAAATGTTTAACTGGAATTTTTGAAAACACTTTAAAATCAATAGTGAATAGAAAAGTAGCTTCATGAGATTTTCGGAATATATTTTTTTAGTCATACCATAATAGACGCCATTTCTAAGGACTGGAAAGAGTGTATTGTACTTGAGTTGGGATTTATTTCAGGTTAGCAACATAATGAGACGACAATATCGCTTCATTGTATTTTTCTAATATTTAGAATTTCTGAGATTTGTGACTCAATTTATTAGAAACTTTAAAGACATTCTACCAATATACCTATTTTAATCAATTTGTTTTAATATATTTATAATTTATAAAATGCATTTCTAATTTCGTAAAAAAAAAAAAAGATATCTGACATGTTAACACAATTGGATCATGTAATTCCTCTGCCTAAATTACTTCAGTGAATCCCCATTGCTTTTAAGACAAAAAAATTATGTATGCATATACATGTTTCTTGCAGAGTTTTTGGTTATAAGCAACAAAAACAACTCTATTTTAAGAAAGAAAAGTTAAATTTTATTAGTGTACCCACACTAATAATAGTAGATAATAGAGAATCTTGGAAGAACAATGCAAGTCTGGAAATACAAAAATCAGAAAGGACAAAAATCACCCTTTATAAATGACGGTCTATAGAGGCATCATAGCCTATCAGTTTAGTATGAAGCTAATTTAAGTGGGTTTGAATGCTAGGTTTGCTGCTTATAGTGTGTGACCTTGTGTAAGTTACTTAACTTCTCTGTGGCTCAGATTCCTTTGTAAATGGGAATAACATACCTACCTCACAAGGGTTTGTATTATATTAGAGATATTTATCCTCTGATGATAAACAATTCCCTAAGTCTCACTACCTTTAAAATAAAGATTCATTTCATGCTCATGGTACATGTTCATTATGGCTTGGCTGAATAAGCGTTCCATGTTGTTGTCATCTTCATGCCTATATCCAGGCTGAAGGAGGAACCATTCTCTGGCATATTGTCAGTGGCCATAACAAAGGTGAAAGTGGGCCAAAGGGTATTATATTAGCAACTAGCTGGTAGTACTAAAAAAAATTAACATACATCTTTTTTATTTACAATTCAATAGCCAAAACTAATCACTTGATTACACCCAACCAGGACATCGGAGAGTAAGTCTTACTATGAGTCCAGAATATTTGGCAAAGAGTATCGATGACTAATAGAATTTTCTAAATGAGTAAATATTTGTAAAATGTGTAAGGCTGAACTTGGCACATACCAAGACAAAAATGTGTACTTCCTAAATAAAATAAACAGAGTATTTCTTTGCCTGAGCATAGTCGTAGCTAATTTTAATAAATACCAACAGTCTTGTTGCTTTTATATCTATCATTCATTTCAGATACAACACTCAAGGTTGACCTTTTGATAACTAGATAACTGCATATACCTTTGCTGACATTATATACCATTTCTCTCAGTTTCCATAGTGAGAAATGGATGAAGTAATATACATGTTATTTCTTCTTTATCAGCAAAAAGATATTAATGGTACCCTAAACCATGAAATATTTACACAATTACTCCTTTGGATGCCTAAAATTTCCTTATATATTCTACCTGATTTAAAAATCTTACGTTAGAAATTTTAAATTTCTAAAAATATTCTGCCATAACATAACCAACGTTATAACTGCAAAGTCATCTAATTTTCTCCACAATCCAAAATCTCACCAGTTATTACAGACAGTTGCAAGAATCTAGGTCTCTAAGCCCAAGATTTCTACATGACACCTTTTATTTCCTTAAGTCTGTTATTATCCCACTTCAATAAAAACAATCTATAAATGCTAGTGCAAGAAAGAGAGAAAAGCAGAAAAAAATACAATCACCAGCAACTGTCTTCTTTTTCTGTCATGGAGCCATAGTTGACATTTATGACTTTAAGCTCTATTGCCAATTCATTATTACTTTTGCTTTTAGCCAGAACTTTGACTATGTTTGTTTTGTTTTTGTTTGTTTCAACTTAAAAGGATGACTTACAATATTCTTGTGGAATCTGTGCCTTACGGAGATCATACTTGTAATAGATTGCAGTAGACTTCCATTACCTTTTATCACTGAATAGGTGACATTAGGGGAGTCTCTGGTTCCTTTCATGCTTCAGTTCACTCAATATATATTTGTTAAATAACTGATATACTCTAGGCACTATTATATACAGAGGGATACATTGGTGAACAAAACAGACAAATATCTCTGTCCTTGAGTCACTTACATTCAAGCATGGAGTCATACATAATAAACATTAAACACAAATAAGTATATTTTATATAATAATAGCATATAATAAGTATGAAAGAAAATATGTAGAGCAGAATATGGAGAGCTAGAATTCCTAGAGTGGGGAAATTATACCCTAGTGTTCCTTAAAACAGATCCAGTGCCCACAACAATGTTCAGTTTGAGATTCTTTACTAAACCTTCTTGTCTGTGAAGAACCCCAAATGGTCAATTAGCAGTATCAGTTTTTAATTGGTGCAGATATTACTTCAGTTACATTTTTAAAAAGTGGATCATTTGGTTTCCTATTGGCAGGCTTCATGTCAAACTCCACACTAGGAGAACTGACACATGAGTTCTAGGTATAAGAGAAAGACCACATACATAGAGATTACTTACCACATTCTCTAGGTAAAGGATAGCATCTAAATCTAAAAGTGATTTGACTCCTTGTGCTGGAGAAATTAATTTTTAATAGAAATGTTATCATTCTATAATACCTTCTACTTCTTGATGATCAGTTAACTGATAAGGCCAATGAATCATAGTTTTGAATTTTACTTTTTTCATAACACATTCCCTTTGAAACAATGCTATCACCGTGCCAGGAGAGTGAATAAGGCAGTTACATGTCTTTGAATGTTTGTGCTGGTATAAAAGTATGAGCAGAAATAATGAATATAAATCTAGAATATATGTCTATTCCATGCCTCCTCAATAATGAAACAGGTCCAATTTCATAAGCTTAATACCGGGTATCTAGTTGATGGCACCCTTACTGTTTTGTTGTTAAACTGGGGGCTCAGGAGTGGTGGTTGTTACTGAAAAATTGGCTTCTTATGTGTGATACAAGATTGTTTCTTACTATCAAATAACCACTTTGTTTAGTAACCCATAGGACAAACTGTCAGATGACTAGAATGAGACAGAATGACATACAAATACCAAGTGAACTAATATCCTTGATTAAGTTTCTCTTCAGCAGACAGGGGCTTTTATTAAACATTCAGATAGAACAAAAATATTTATGCATTCTAGGCTCACTCTAAAGTGTCCAGAAACATCGCTCTTCCCCCAAACCTCTCTTAAAAATAATGTGGCTCCTTTCAAATCCTTGAAGGAATTCAGCACTGTCCAATTGATCTTTCAGTGACAATAGAAATATTTTACACAATTGTTGTTTGATATGATGGCCACTTAGACATATGGAACTACTGATCACTTGAAATATAAGTGTAACTAAAGAGATAAATTTTTAAACTTTAAGTTAAGCTTAAATAATCACATGTAGTTTGTGGCTACTGCACCGGGCAGTGCAGCCACCAAACCATTATATTTCTACCTCAAGGTTTTGAACATATTATAAAAAGTTTTACTCTAGAAAGATTTCCCTATTTTACCAAGCTACAAGTCTCCCCTGCTCCACCCCAGGCATAGTGCTAGTAAATGGAGGAGCTACTTACTCAAGATATGTTAGCTACAAAATGATAAAGCCAGCATTTGAACCCAAGTAGTCTTTTCTGTAGAGACAATGCTCTTTGCCCATTGCTGTCCTGCCTTTAGCCTACCCAGATGCTTTAGTCAGAAACTTGAGTCATTCAGACCCTTCTCTGTCTCTCATATCCTACACCCACTTGGTCATATATGCTTGTCAAATATACCTCCCAAGTCCTCCCAAAACTATTGCTCATTCTTCATTACTTCTTCTACTATTTCCAGCCTTTCTCCCCTGGATTTAAAAGTAAGTGTCTCTTTATTTATATATAATTATTACCTGTCATTATACTTGGTACATAGGAGGAATAGAAGCATTCCTCTAAATGCTTTGTATATGATCTACCTGTGGTATCCCCCAGTTGCCACCAGAATAATTTTCTGTAACAAAAATCTGATTATGTATCAGTCCCTAGCATATCACACGAGTCTTTCATTATTTAACATCTACCACTTTACCTCTCTGGGGTCATTCTCTATAAATCTTTTCACTATTCAGATTGTCTCCCATCAGCTTCTCAACTGTTAACTGGAGACCTTATATAAAGTCATTCTATTATCCTAGCCTATGCCATCTGTGCTTTTCTTTCTCTGGAACATCCTTGACTACTCTTACTTGAATTTGACTCTATAAATAATCCTAATACTAGTTTCATTTGCAGAAGATCTGCTATGCATCAGTTCCTTGGCCTATATTTTAAATCCTAGTAACAATCTTTGACATGTATGAGGCAATTGAGGCTCAGATAGAATGTCATGTGCCCGAGTCCACATAGTGAGCTGCCAGGTTTGAATTTTTAGTCAAAATATAGTCAGCCTCTATCCTGTACCATTCTGTTTTAGACAGTGAACTCATGAATATTCTCTTTTACATGTGCAAGTTCTCTTAAATTATATTGAGTGGCCCTTCTATGTTCTCTATAGCATTGTGCTACCTTTTATAATTTTATTACATTGTATTATAATAGTTTGTTTCTTATATTAAGAATATCTTATTTTTTGTATATTGGACCCATAGTAAGAATTCAATAAATATTTGCAGAATGAAGTTCACAATATCTACTTTCCAAATTAGTTTCTATTTTTATGCATATATTTTTTCTAACATTTCCATACCCTCTGAATACCTAATGGAGTTTAAACCCTCTATTACCTCACTTCATTTACCTTTTTACATGAAACTAATCTCTTTACATTAATTTTAAATTTCTACTGTTTTGCCTTTTCTATAATTGATGAATGTCAAATTATTTGCTTATTTTTCTCAATCCAATACTATAATGTGGGATTTATTATTGGGGATTATACATTGCATGAGGACAGGCATTACGTATCTTTACCTTATCAGTATGTACAGAGACTTAGAGCTGTCCTTCGCCAACAGAAAATGTTTGATAAATATTTGAAGATCGAACCAAAAACATCACAAATAACCAAAGCAATCTAAAGAGAGAAGAACCAAAGCCGGAGGCATCATATTCCCAGATTTCAAACTATATTATGAATCTATAGTAATCAAAACTATGGTATTGGCATAAAATTGAACACATAGATCAACGCAACAGAATAGAGGACCTAAAAACAAAGTCATACATATATGTTTAATTAATATATAACAAAGCAGCTAAGAACATACAATGGGAAAGGATAGTCCCTTCAATAAATGGAGCTGGGAAAACTGGAGAGCAAAAGAAAGAAAATGGACCACTATCTTACATCATACACAAAAATCAACTCAAAATAGATTAAGGACTATAAGACCTGAAACCATAAAACTCCTAGAAGAAAATATAGATGGTAAACTCCTTGACATAGATCTTGGCAATGAGTTTTTAAATCTGACATCAAAGCAAAAACAACAAGTGGGACAAAATCATATTAAAAAGTTTCTGCATAGCAATGGAGATCCTCAGCAAAACAAAAAGGTAACCTATTAAATGAAAAGAGATATTTGCAAATCACATATCTGATAAGAGGCTAATATTTAAAATATATAAAAAACTCAAACTCAATAGCAAAAAAATCTTGTTAAGAGGATCAAAATATACATTTTTCAAAGAAGACATATGGATGGTGAACAGGTCCATGAAAAAATGCTCAGCATCACTAATCACTAGGTAAATGCAAATCAAAACCACAATAACATATCTCCTCACACATGTTAGAATGGCTATCATCAGAAAGACAAGAAATATCAGGTGCTGGTGAGAATGTGAAGCAAAGAAACCCTTGTGCACTGTTGGTGAGGACATAAATTGGTGCAGCCACTGTGGAAAATAGTATGGCGTTTTCTCAAAAAATTAAAACTAGAACTATCATATGACCCAGCAAATTCCCAAATTCCACTTTTGGATATTAATCTTAAAAAAAACAAAAACACTAACCTGAAAAGATCTGTACCCCATGTTCATCTCAGGATTATTTATTATAGCCAAGATCTGGAAACAATATTTGTTCATTGACGTAGATAATAGAAATGTGACACACACATCCCTGCTCCCCGCCACCACACAAACCACACACAAACATCCATAAGAAAGTTATTCAACCATAGAAAGAATGAAACCTTGCCATTTGTGACCACATAGATGGAACTTGAGGGCATTATGCTAAGAGAAATAAGTCAAAAACAAGACAAGTATATAATTTCACTTACATGTGAGATCTAAGAAACAAACAAATGATTTGAGTTCATAGAACAGATTGGTGGTTGCTAGAAGTGGGGTTTGGGGGTAGGAAAAATGGATGAATGAGGTCAAAATGTACAAAAAATTTCCTGTTATAAAATAAAGTCATGAGAATATAATGTACAGCATGGGGACTACAGTTAATAAAACTGCACTATATATTTAAAAGTTGCTAAGAGAATAGAGCCTTGAAGTTTTCATCACAAGAAAATGTTTTATAACTATGTAATGATGATGTTAACTAGACTTAGTAAAGTAATCATTTCCAAATACAGTTGTCCCTTGGTATCCTTGGGGGCTTGGTTCTAGGAACCCTCACAGATACCAAAATCCACAGATGCTCAAGTTCTTTGTATAAAATGGCTTAGAATTTGCACATAACCTACATATATCTTCCCATATACTTTAAATCATCTCTCGATTACTTATAATACCTAATACACTTTATCCATGCTATATAAATAGTTGTTATACTGTATTGTTTAGGGGAAAATGACAAGAAAAATATCTGCATGTGTTCAGTACAGACACAACCAGCATAGGCCAAACTACATGGTACAAGTCAGCAATGATGCAACATTTCTTTGGAATATTTTCAATCTGTGATTCATTGAATCCGAGGATGCAAAAGCCACAGATACAGAAGGCCAACTGTATATACAAATATCAAATCATTATATTATATACCTGAAACCAATATAGTGTTATATGCTGATTATATCTTTAAAAAGAAAACTATGAGAAATAAAATATATACAATCCCAAAAAAGTATTTGTTGATGAAATGAATAAACATAAGAATGAAATAAATATGTGGAGGAAATTTGCCTTCATTTATTTGAATATAAGTAAAATTTCCTCTCATAAGCATTGCAGAAAGGAAAATTCTCTGCATTTTTGGGGGAGTGGGATGACAGTTGTATTTAAGAATATAAAAGGACAAAGTGTGTCAATTATCCCATAATGTTTTGAAGCTTTCTGCCAGCCTCAGAATCTAAATCCTTTCATGTTTACATATTACATTTCTTCTCCAATTCTATCCCTTAAAAATTTCCTCCCAAAATATCAATTCTGGTAATATGTTATGGAAAATGCAGTCTTTTTCATTTGAACTACATAATATCTATGCACTTACCAGTTGCAGTTGTAGCATTACATTTTTTAGATTTTGCTAGAATTAAATTATTAAACCAACCTGAGTTTCATTTATAACATGCTCTGAAGAAAAAGAGAGCATTGCATTTAAGTATTAACTATTATAGGAGTCTTTCCTTTTCTTATGTATATATAAATATATATATATTTATATATATATATTTTTATTAACCATGGAAATGATCTATAGAGTGAGATATTTTTACATGAATTTAGGCTATAAGAGTTAAATTTCATTTTAATTTATGTCATCCATTTGTTCATTCAACACATTTGCTGGGTATCTATAATATGTCAGAAATAATGGTATCAGCAAACAATGATGAAGTATGAAATTAAAAAAAAATCATGGCTAAAATTACTTGATATGTAATAGTTACTGACTTCTACTTTAATTTCTAGAAAAATAGCTTAACTTTGACATTTAATAAAAATTATCCATAGAAACCTTAATATTCATTTCTGAAAGTATTTTTTACCTTGTTTATTAGACTTTTGTATATTTAAGTCTCACTCAACTTCTCAGAAACTGTCAAAGTATAATTATAGCATTTTAGAGCTGTAGCTAATTTTAGAGATAATTCAGTCATGAAACTCTTCAAAATGGAGTTTCACTGAGGTTTAATGATTTGCCTATTTCCTCAGTTATTATATTGGGCCCAAATATAATGATTCTTAATTCATCTTCTTTATTGTGACACTATGCTATATATTTTTCACTATAGGAACTCAGTTTTCTTACATAGTAGCATTCAGATGTTAATATACAGTATAGAATTAATTTCTATATCAGAGACTGTTGTTTAATGAAATCTCTTTGTTCTTTTTCCTGGGCACACATACCTTAGTTATTCTTGTAGTTAGATATGAACATGTTGTTGAGTTCTAGTCAACAGGATAAAGTGGAAGGACTATGTGCCACATCGAGGACAAGGATTAAAAAGATGAATAGGCCAGCTCCACATTCTCTTCCCCTCTCCAATGACCAGGTGCAAATGATAATGAGAATCTACAGTACAGTAGGACCATAGACGAAAGATCCTGGGTCTCCTAATTAAGTACTTAAAGAAGGGCTGCCAAAGATCAGGTTTCACACCTTGAATGAATAAGTGAACAAAAATAAAGTTCTCTTACTTGAGTTACTAAAATATCTTAATGGATTTGTTTCTGCAGCTTTGTATAATATCTTTTTTGTTATTCTTATTGACTTCTCAGAATCTGAATATTTAAGCACTCAAACTGACTATTCCAATGGAAATTCATGCAGGTGCTTTTTTAGGGAGAGGCTAGGTAAGAAAAAACCTGATTTTCATGTAAAAAAAATGAGGATCTAAGTATAATTTTAAGTATAGAGATAGTTCTATTCAGGCGCATTTGCTATTCCATGACTAACTGATAACTAAGAAGTTTCAAAACTACATTTCTATATAAGAAGTGCGAGTATAGACCTATAAAGTTTATTTTTTACTTGTTTTTGTTTTGGTTCGGTTTTTTGGGGAGCTCTTGTCAATTCTTATGAAACTCTCAAAGAATGTCCACCAATAAGTGAAGAGTTTAATCACGTTTCTCAAATAATAAAGGATACAGTAAAGTTATGTTTCTGGTTTTGTAATCACATTCGTTGAAAAAAATATGGGCTAATACTAATGTTCTCCAGTGGTTTTACTTCATAAATATTTTAGTCTGTATTTCTTCATAAATTATACAATGTCACATTTTTCTAGAGTGGTAGAGATTATTTATATTAGTCAGTTTTTTAAAAATTTATTTTCTAGTATTATAAACAATGAAGGTATAAAATATATAGGTACATTTATTTACATTCATTATAGTATATAGAGCATGTAAAATATAACGTGTATATATTTATATGTATAAATATGTATACATGCTTCAAGACACTTCACTGGGCAGAAATATTTCACAGTACTTATTTGTAATCACACAGAAGTATACATTATGTTATTTCATCCTCATATTTCAAAATTCTGTGAAATAGTGTTAAAATTTAACATGGTTACTAATTTTAATATTTTCTTTAAAATATTCTCTTGGAATTTAACATTTTTTTAAATTGAAAATTGAAAATTCAAGTATGTAATATCATCTTGAAATACATATATCTAAAATGTAATATTAGGTTATTGTTAATGTTATTTGAGTTTAAGAAAAAGCATAAAAGCAGATGTACAGAATTAGATGAGTATTAAATAAACCCTGTTCACACATACTCATTGTCATTACTTAGCACACTTTTGTTTATTTATCAATTTTAATAAATTTAATAATGTAATAAGCACCAGCAAATTTACCACTGAAAACCTGATTCATCTTCCCAAGTTTGCCTATGCTTAGTTTTTAGCTGTTTTAATGTCTTCTTTATTAGATTTGTTTTATGTCATGATTTTTCTTTAGATTTTTGGTTTACTATAGAATACACCCACTTCTTTGGGAAATATTCTATACTGATTTTTGTACATGCATGTTTGAACTCATTTATTTTGATTCTTCTTATCTTTCTAATATAAATATTAAAGGCTTTAAGGAAGATATCCACAAAGCATGGGTTTTGCTGATTTCTACAGGTTTTATAAGTACTATTTTCATGATCATCCATTTCTAGGAGTATTATATGTTTAATTAAGGTATACTTTACATACAGTAACATTCATCAACTTTAAGTGAACTGAAGAATAAGTTTTGAGACTAATGTATATATTCACGTAATTACCACCATGAACAAGATACAGAATATTTTCATCACCTGAAAAAGTTATTTCATGTCCTTTTGCAGGAAATTCCTTCCACACACCCAGTATAACACTGACAATTATTATTAAAGTTTCCTTTGTGGAATTTTATATAAGTGGAATTATATAGTATATGATTTTTGTTTCAGGCTTCTTTTACTTAGTATAATGCTTTTAACATTCATCCTTATTGTTATGAATAAGCAATTTGTTCCTTTTGCCACATTTGTTTATCCATTCATCAGTTAATGGACATTTGTGTTGTTTACATTTTTTGGACATTATGAATAAAACTTTATGAAAATTCACGTAGTCATTAAATAGACATCTTTTATTTTAGATAAATATCTAAAAGTGGGATTGCTGGGTCATATGGTAAGTGTGCACGTACCTTAATAAGAAACTGCCAAAATATATTCTAATGTAGAATTCATACTTGCAACATATGAGATTTCCAGTTCTACAGTCTCACAGACATTTGATATTGACAGTTCCTTTCATTTCAGCCATATTAGTGTGTTCATAGTGGTATCTCACTGTAGTTTAATTTGCATTTCTTAAACAATTAATGGTGTTGAATGCTCTTTTATGTGCTGATTGGGCATTCATATATCTCCTTTTGTCTGTTGTATTTAAACTTAAATTAACTAAACTTAAATAAAATTTAAAATTCAATTCCCTAACCACACTTGCCCATTTCGAGTGGTTAATATCACATTTATAAATGCAAGCTATTATGTGGGAGACAATATTTGAAAACATATCTGATAAAATATTTTACTATAGATTACACAAAGAATTTTTATAATTCAATAACAAGAGAACTATCTTACTTTAAACAGTAACGAATGTTTTGAAAATGTACTTCACAATAGAAGTCGTTCATACCAATTTCTTCCTTTTGTAAGTTACTCAGTTTTTGTTGTTGGGTTTTTTTTTTCTTTTGGTCTGGAAGTACAGATTTTCTAATAATTTTACTTTGATATATTTTGGCCTTGACCCTTCCAGGGTAATTTTTCCAGGTACAAAGATGGGCAGTTTCAATAGAAAGATCGGGTTCGCTTTTATGTCAGGAAATCTAAAATATTTGTCTGTTGTATTATTTGTTTTATTTTTAAGGCTTCCAATCCCAACTGTATGTATGTTGGATCTCCCATATCTGTCTTCTCTTTTTTTCATATTTTAAAATTTTTTCAAATTTTATTTTTGTTCTCTTTATGCATTCATATTCTCTGAATCTACGACTGTACATTTAGTCATATTTTCTCTTGGGCATTTTTATCTTAATATTTATTTGAGTTGATTTTCTGCTTTTCTTTAAATAATTCCCAGAATCATTTTATTTTCCATTACTACTTTTAGTTTTAAAATTTATTATTTATTGTGGTGTACTTTATCTGCAACAATTATTTAATTAGATTTAATTTATATTGATATTACATACTAGTTTTCCTCTGCTTCATGGTTTGAAGAATTTCCTCCCTGAAAAGTTATGATTTTACTTTCTTTTCTTTTCAGAGTAGCTTTTTATTAATGATGGACTCCTTTACTATTGTTGATAAACTTTATAGCATTTTTCTAGACCAGGGATAATAGATTATTCTGTGGATGGAAGATAGAAGAGTTTGGGTGATTTAGTCCATTAGTTCAAAATTACCTTCTTCAAAGTGAAAAAATGTTCATTTAATAGATAGTGTGTTGGGAGAGGCTGATTTTTTATTTTATATAACCTAGTGAACTCATTTGCTCTTAGTATATCAGTTATTTATCAGACAATGTGGGAAGGCCATGACAGCTCCAGAGAGCTGAAGGAATAGAGAGCAAAAGAGCCCTAGGGTAAAGGTACAGAATCATTGGAAAACCACAAACGATTCACTCTTTACTACCTGGAATCAGAAGAGACTTTATCCTTGCCCTCTTCCTCACAAAATAACATTAGGTGGAGAGTCACTTTAGATTATAATTTATCAGTCTAATAAATTCAGAAAGAAACAGGCGGAGAAGCATTGCCTAAATTATTTTCACTTATTTTAATTAGATTTTTAAATGATTAGGATTTCAGATTTTATTCCTGACAAATCTCTGACCAATGCTCCCTTCTAAATCATTGCCAGTGTCAGGAAAGTACTGTTTGCCCCAAGACAATGGCAGGGGAAAGCAAGAACACAATTCTGAGTTCTTTTTGTATTTTATCGTTTTGCAGCATTGCCTTGTCCCAAGTCAAAAATTCTATTCCCTGTCCTCCCTCACCACCTTGACATAAAATGCATACAGTTGTTCAAAATAGAACCTTAGAAGCTTTGTGTGGTTTTCTCATTTCTGGGTGTTTTCTATTTATTGCTCTACATTGATCTTGTAGGAAGGAACTGGCCAAAGTGTGAGTACTAAAATGATGCTCCTACAAAGCAAAGATATTAAGTCCTTGTAATGTTTATGAAGGATTCCTGACACTGGGATAATTTTGAAACTTTATGACAACAATTTATTTGGATTTAGTTTAATAAAATTCAAAATAGAGGTGAACCATATAAATTTTGGAATTTTCATCTTTCAGATGATTTCAGATTTAAAAAAAAATATTTATTTAACCAACACATTTGCTTTACTAGCAAATCTTGGCAAATAAGTTTTAAATTGCATTTTCCATCAAAAGAGTAAAATTATGGACTGAATTTTTAAAAGTACAATTAGAGGTAGAAAAAATACTTTCTGGAGACTAAAGTCAAATTTTGTTTTACTGAAGTCAATTTTTGTTCTGTACTAAATGAACTGCAAAGCAAATGCACTTGTTTTACATATAAAATTTTGTGTAACAAGTGAATTTAAATTTGGATCAAAATTTCAATTAACAATATATCAGGCATAAAGACATATAATCAAATAGTTATTCATTCTCAGATTTGTTCTTGGCTTCTTAAGCTAAAATTAGAATTTTGTGATCCTTGGTTTGTTTTTGATGCTATTTAAAGGGCTTAAATCTTTTCTTTTGAAAATCAAATACTTAGAAATGTAAATATAATAAAGGATGGCAGTAATTTAATATATGTAAATATATGTCATTTTCCTCTTACATCCATGCATACTGAATGAGAAAATACTATTACAGTGGTAAATTGGAAGACAGGAATCTGGCACTGATCCATAAAATTGACTAGAAAATGGACCTATTT
>NW_011888790.1:11991077-12010443 GCF_000151845.1 Pteropus vampyrus | reverse complement strand
TTGGAAAATAAAATATATAAAGAAGAAATGTTTTCTCTAATCTCACATTCCAGCTCCCAAAACCCTCAGCATATTGAAAATTATTTTGGTATATTAACCTCTAGGATTCTTCTACATATATGTATGCATATTTTTAAAATAAAATTAGGATTATATTAATGATTAAACAAATTATGTATCTTGCTTTTGATCTTTTCAGATTATTTTTAAAAATATTTTCCCATGTTATTGAATATTCTTCCACAGAATTTTAATATCCATATAATAGTCTATGATATACCTGCAGCATTAATTATTTAACTGTTTATTTTAATAAACATGATTCTCCTGTACTATATAAAGCACAAAATAGTGGGATAAATCGTAATACCAGTTGAGGAACACATGCCTTTCGATGGAGAGTCAGACATCTGAACAAATAATATAAGTGAATAAAGAAAAAATGATATAAAAACAAGAACTGGAAATCAATAATGACTACAAAAAATAAATTAAGAAGCCCCAAATTAATTAATGTATCTATATCACATTATTTTACTGTTAAAGTTAATTTTTGTTATTCTTTTTATGTGCCAAACTAAATAACTTACTAAGTGTAAGCCATATATATATAGTTTCAGTATTTCAATTTATTAGTGTATTTTAATTCAAATAATAAAACTTCGATATGGTTATTCAATTTGTATTATATTTCAGATCTGACATGACAACCTCAATTGCATATTATACTATCTTATTAGACATAAATAGAAAAAAAAACTCTTTTCCCATTTTGTAGCTCTCAAGAAAGGTGAAAATTTTAGAAAAAAATTAATAAATTCTCAATAAATTTCTGCCAATTAATATTGCCCTTTAAGTTAAATGATATAAAGAGAGAGAAATACTAATTGATCTAAAGCATACAAATTCACTCATAAAAGTGATTTGCAATACAGCTGTATTTGATGGAAAAGAAATTAATCTGGTACTGAATGACGAGGAGGAGAGAAGAAAATCTGAATTGGAAATTTCATTGGGTGTTGATTCTTGATTTTTAGATGTTGGGGTTGTAAATACATTGGATCACAAAAAGTAAAATAGTGCTTATAAAAATTTAAAAGCTTTAGAGAGAATAGATAAAAATAGAACCATAATTTCTATTAACCATTGAAGTACTTTTTCCTTTAAGCTTTCTTACCAGTATTACTATATCTTGTACTCTTTACATTAATCAGTCATGTAATGTCACTTTTGATTTTATTAAGGTAACTACATATATAAGAATTTTAAAATTTAAATATTTAGTTAGAATATAGTAAGGACAAATAACTCCATTTAGATCAATGAATAGATCATCCAACAGAAATTCAACAAAGAAACATCAGCTTTAAATGACACGTTAGATCCTATTGACTTAATAGATATATAAAGAACAGTCCATCTAAAAGTGACAGAACATATATTCCTTTTGAGTGCCTAGGAAACATTCTCTAGGATAGATCATATGGAAGGACACAAAATAACTCTTAATAAATTTAAGAAGACTGAAATCATGTCAAGTATCTTTTTCAATTACAATGTTATGGAACTAAATCAATTACAAGAAGAAAACTAGAAAATTCACACATATGTGGAGATTAAACAGCATGCTAGTAAACAACCATTAGATTGACATAAAAATTTTTTAAAAATCAAAAAAATCTTGGGATAAATAAAAATGAAAATATAGCATGCCAAAATTCATGGGATGCAGCAAAACAGCTCTAAGGAAGTTCACAGCAATAAACGTCTACCACACACACACACACAAAAAAAAACAAAAAACAATGAAAATCTCAAATAAACATTACACCTGAAAGAACTAGAGAAAGAAGAAAATAAAGTCCCAAAATTAGTAAAAGAAAGAAAATAACAAAGATCAGAGTGAAAATCAATAGAGACTAAAAAGACGATAGTATCAATGAAACTAAAAGCTGGTCCTTTGAAAAGATAAAGTTTACAAACTTATAACTAGACTTACCAAAAAAAAAAAGAGGGTTGAACTATATAAAATCAGAAATGAAAGAGATTTCAGCTGATACCACAGAAATATGAAGGATCATAAGAGACTACTATGAGCAATTATACACCAACAAAGTGGACAACCTAGAAGTGGACAGATCCCTAAAACCATACTACCTACCAAGACTAAATCATGAAGAACTAGAAACTCGATAGACTAATTATTAGTAAGGAGATTGAATCAGCAATCAAAAACCACCCAACGAAAGTGTAGGACCGGACTGTTTCATGGGTGAATTCTACAAGACAAAGAATTAGTAGCAATACTTAAACTCTTTCAAAAAAGTAAAAGGGAAGGAATACTTCTAAACTCATTGTACAAGATCATAATTGCCTTGATACCAAAATCAGACAAGAAAATTACAGGCCAATATCCCTGATGAATCCAGATACAAAAACCCTCAAGAAAATACTAGCAAACTGAATTCAACAATACCTCAAAAGGACCATACATTATATCTGGTAGAATCCAAGATAAAAAGATAGTTCAGTATCTCTAAATCAATGAATATGATGTACCACATTAACAAAATTAAGGATAAAAATTATATAATTATCTCAATAGATGTAGAAAAAGTACATGACAAAATTCAACATCCGTTTATGATAAAAACTCTCAACAAAATGTGTATAAAAGGAACATTTCTCAACATTATAAAGGCCATGTATGACAAGCCCACAGCTAATACACTCAGTGATGAAAAGCTGAATGCTTTTCCTCAAGGGTCAGGAACAAGACAAAGAAGCCCACTCTCACCACTTTAATTAAACACAGTATTTGAAGGCCTAACCAGAGCCATTAGGCAACAAAATGAAATTAAAGGTATCCAAATTAGAAAGGAAGAAGTAGAACTGTCACTAATTGTATATTATGTGATACTATATATCACAAACCCAAAAGATGCCACCAAAAACACTTAGAACTAATCAACAGATTTAGTAAATTTGCAGAACACAAAATCAATATAAAAAAGTAAGTGCATTTCCATATACTAATAGCGAACTATCAGAAAGAGAAATTAAAAAAATAATCTATTTACAATTGCATTAAAAAGAATCAATACTCAGGAATAAATTTAACCAAGGAGGGGAAATACCTATAACATAAAAATTATAAGACACTGATAAAAGAAATTGAATAAAATAAAAATAAATGGAAATACATTTTATGCTCATGGATAGGATGTTTAATATTGTTTAAATGTCCATACTTCCCAAAGCAATATACAAATTCCATGTGATCCCTATAAAAATTCAATGGCATTGTCACAGAATTGGAACAAACCATCCTAAAATTTATATGGAAACACAAAAAATCTCAGATAGCCAAAACAATCTAAAAAAAAAAGAAAGAAAAGAAAAGAAAAGAAAGAAAGATAAGCCAGACATCATACTCTCAGATTTCAACTATATTACAAAGCTATAGTGATCAAAACAGTATGAAATTGGCATAAAAACAGACACATAGATCAATGCAACAGAATAAAGGACCCAGCAAAGTTATGCTTATATGTTCATTAATATATGGCAGAGTGGCCAAGAAAACTCAGTGAGAAAGGATAATTTCTTCAATAAATGATGTTGAAAAAAACTAGACAGTCACATGCAAAAGAAAGAAACTGGACCACTATCTTATACCATACACAAAAATCAACTCAAAATGGATTAAAGACTGTAAGACATGAAACCATAAAGCTCCTAGAAGAAAATATAGATAGTAAGCTCTTTGACATAGGTCTTAGCAACGATTTTTTGAATCTGATAAAAGCAACAAAAGTAAAAGTGAACACGTGGGACAACATTAAACTAAAAATTTTCTGCACAGCAAAGGAGATCCTCAACAAAAGAAAAAAGTAACCTACCAAATGAGGGGATATTTGCAAAGCACATATCTGATGAGGTGCTAATGTCCAAAATATATTTAAAAACTCATATAGCTAAATACCAAAAAACCCAACAATCCAATTTAAAAATGGGCAGAAGACACGAATAGACGTATTTCAAAGGAAGACATACAGATGGCCAACAGGCCCATGATAAAATGGCTCAATATCACTAATCTTCAGGTAAATGCAAATCAAAATCACAATGAGATATTACCTTGCACCTGTTAGAATGGCTATTATCAAAAAGTCAAGAAATTAGAGGTGCTAGAGTTGTAGAGAAAAGGGAACCCTTGTGCACTATTGGTGGGAATGTAAATGCGCCCACTATGGAAAAGAAAATGGAGGTTCCTAAAAAAAAAAAAAAATTAGAACTTTCACTTCTTGGTATTTATTTGAAAAAAGTGAAAACACAAACTCAAAAAGGTATATGTGTCCTCATATTCACTGCATTTTTATGATAGATAAGATATGGAAAAACTTAAATGTCTATAGATGCATGAAAAAATAAAGAAAATATGTGTATATGCAATGAAATATTATTCAGCCATAAAAAAAGAAAAAGGAAATCTTGCCATTTGTGACAACATGATGGACTTTGATGCTAAATGAAATAAGTCAGACATATTTTATCATATCAGTTATATGTGAAATCTAAACAAACAAAGAAGCAAATAACAATAATTAAACCCAAAGCTCATAGGTACAAGGAACAGATTGGTGCTTGCCAAAGCCAGGGGTGAGGGATGGGCAAAATAGGTGAAGGAGGTCAAAAGATACAAATTTCCTGTTATAAAAATAAATAAATAGTAATAGTTAGTGTATAGTTAGTAATATTGTTATTGCATATTTGAAAGTTGCTGAGAGTAAATCTTAAAAGTCTTCATCTCAAAAAAAATTGTGTAACTATGTATGGTGACAGATGTTAACTAGACTTACTGTGGTGATCATTTTGCAATATATACAAACATCGAATCATTATTTTGTATACTTAGAACTAAAATAATATTATATATCAATTATACCTCAAAAAAAGAAGGGCAATGTAGTTGTACAAATGATACTCTATTGGACTTTGCTAGGATTAATGAGAGAATTCAGGAAATAGTTCTAATTTCTTTTTCTTAAAATACCTTATAAACTTCAGCTTACAAGCTGATTTACCATAGGAAAAAAACCAAGGCACAGAGGCATTAAACATTTGCCCCAGATGAGAGAGCTAAAATATGAACTCCAGAGTACAAATCATGATTTGAATTCAACTCTAAGGCTCTCATTATTGAGTTCACTGTTCAAGGCTCCATGAATTAAAATGAAGAAAGAGAAATCATGGATGTGTGAGGAGTACAGCCTCAGAGTGGGAGATTTTAGCATAATGAAGTTTCATTTATTGTACTCGTCTTTCTATAGAAGAGCATTTTCAGTTATAACGGAAAATGAATTCCAACTTCTTCAAGTGCATTTTAATGAACTTATTTACATAATAATATACACTCTGCATTCTGTCAGTACTATCTATTTTTGATTATAAGCACATAGCGGTCCATGATCAAATCTATGTGTCTGAGTCATTTTGTATATGCATTTTGTCCTCATAACCCCCCCAATATATTTTCTTTGACCATTTTGGATCATTATAATAAAGCCTTCCCATATGACAAAATAATAATAGAGATTCCAGAAAAAAAGTAGTGTTTTATTCAAAGGAGTAACTTAGTCATTTGTTGAATTAAAAAATGTTTTTTGTATCTTTAAGTTGTTCATTCGTTGCAGGCCATTTAGAGTGTAAGTTAACTGAAAAATTATTTTATACAGACAACTTTTAAAGTATAATTAATAATTTGTTTGAAAACATTCATCATATATGAAAAACAAATTAGCCCAAGAGCTCCCTCGCCTGTATTTCATCTGCTCAGTGGAGAGACTATTGGCCTCAGTTCCTATGGATGGTTTTCAGAAGGCCATTCTCCTAAATCCCCAGCAATCACTGGATATCCTCCAGAATCAGCTGTAATTTAAGCATGAAGGAGAATTAATACTGAGGTTCCCTCTCGCTCCAAGCTCTGAGCTATTTAATCACCGCTTTGGCTCTGCCCAGGGCAATCATCGCATCAGAACAGTGACTCATTCCTGGGTGAGCCGTCTGAGTCTGCTGTGGACCTGGGTGGGATGAGAGCTTAATTATATTCTTTTCCACAGCAGAAACAACAGGTCTATTTAGAGTTTTCTGTACTGCCGGAGATCATATTTGATCTACTGACCTGAAGAATAAAAAATTCCAATATGAACTGCTGAATCATGTAACACCTAGTCTCTCCTTTTCTGTCTCTTTACATTCTTTATTGGTAGGCAGTTAGACATCTCAAATTCCTGTGATACTTTTATTTGCATTTCATTAAAATAAGATTATTTTTCTTTCTGGTTTGAGTTTCCTTATACTTTAGATTGCCTTAATTTCTTTTCTGAATATAAACTGATTAAACTGCCTGATTTTATGTCAATACCACTGTTGAACTAGAGAACTAGTTCAAGTCATTTAATTGTCAGATAAATCTGTCCTTTCAAGGTTTAATAATAATGGTACCTAACCACTATGAAAATTTGGGCACAGGTTATTAAGGGGCATGTGTTAACTTCTCAACATAGTACAATGATATTCTGTACTTAGTTTGCAATCAGTATGATGTTCTCTACTTAGGTTATCATTTAATCCATTGTAATTTAAACTTTACTTTTGATCTGTAATAATAACAGCAGCATCTCATATGTACCAGGCACTGTCATAAATTTATATTATTTAAATTCTCTCAAAAAATTCTTATGAGATAAATTTTTGCCATCTTCATTAATAAATCTCAAAAGCAAGATTTTGTGACTTTATGAGATTTGCCCAAGCCCCAACAGCAAATAAGTGATTAACCATAGTATGAAATTCAGGTCAGCCTTAATCCATATTTCATGATTTTAAGCAGTAGTGTATGTTGCTTACTTCACAAAAATTCCCACAGACTAAAAGTTGTGAAAGTGTTTAGATTGTCTGAAATATCTAACTTCTCTAAAAACTGAAATATATTTTCTGTGAATCTGAGGTAATTCATTAAGAGTTTAGATCAAATGCAATCTTTTATTTGAAGAGCCAGTTCTTTAACTGAGTCAACTTTTGTTAGAATCTATGATGATTTAATGGTTTGTACTTGGAAAGTTCTTTGTCCAATGTGAAACCACAATTTTATAATAAAAATATTATCCTGGGATTCATTATTTCACACATTGTCAAATGGAAATTCTAGTGAATATTTTATTCATGAAATTTCTCAACATAAGTTTTCAAGATATTAAGCAGTCTAATATTTTCAAAAGTAGATACATGTAGTAACAGCAATAGGAGTATAATTTTAGAATCAGGCTATTTTCACATTAGCTCTGTAGCAAAGACTTTAGAATGCACTTGAAATGTGGAACTTATAAAAACACTTATCAAAAACGAAGTAAAGTGTTGCCTACACTCGCACTTGTAATGGAGAATTCCCAAAAACATTCTGAAATGTCCACATGGTTGGACAATTTCTCCAATGCATAAATATTTTTTTAATTCCGTCAATCTCACACTCATTTTTTTTCCATAACAGAGTACCCTGGAAGAATTAGGTATATATCCGACTTGACTATTTTGTTATGTTTATATTTGCCTGTCCTCTTTTCTGTATATCTATTGCCCCTCTTTTTATATACAAGTATTCATGTACACCAAAGTGGAGGTGGGTACATAAAATAACTGGTAGTTCTCTCCATGGTATGGGCCACAGACACAGCCCTCACTGAACTGCCACTCCGTGACTGTCTTCTGGACCCAAAAGAACTGGCATCTCTAAAGTTTCACATCTTCTCCTCCTGCTTCATGTATAGACTCAACTAAAACAATGACTGATAATATAGACTACCCTATGAAGAATGTAGCCTAGAGTCAGAAATTAGGACTGTAGTATGCATTCCTATGTGGGAGGGTTCATAGGCCTTGATATAAGCAATAATCTAAGAAATACTAAAGACAGCCTTTCCACCCAGCCTTAAATAGTCTACCCTGGGAATTGTGTATTTTCAGCTAATAGCAACTAGGTATGGAACTGGTAGTGGACTAAATTCATATGAGCAGCCACGGAAGGTTTAAACATTTATATTGTTGAAGAAAAGGGCATGTTAATATATTGACATAACAAAAATTTCAGTGTTTACTCAAACCAACAGAAAATAAATTTGTGTAACTGGGCTATACATGTGATCCCAAATAAAATCATGCTCTGTCCTGAATTCCTCTCCCTCCCTTTGGAGGAAGAAAAAAACTGAAAGCACAACATTTAGTTATGATAATCTATTATCTCATTTTAGTTACTTAATTTAATAATGACTCGTGCTAGCAATACAATTCTGTTACTTTTGGAAAGTACATTATGATTTTCCCCCAAATCATTTGCTTATTCTTGTCATCATTCATTATATTCCTTTATTGCTTGAAATTATGATATGAAGATATATTTTTAAGTGTTCTTGTCCCTGGAAAAATACCAGTAGGCTCCCAGTGAATCTCTTGAAGCAGTGAAACTGCCTTCATATTTTGCATTAAAATGACAGATGAAAGGAGACAGACACTGATGTGGTCTCGGAGCCAGGTGCTTAGTAAGGATTATGTCTGCTAATTTAAAAAAGGAGGGGAAAAAAAAAGCTTTGCACATTATCAGTCTAAAAACAGGAATAGAAGCACTGTTGAATTCAAGCTGTGTCATTTATTCCAGTACTGTTGTGTGTGCCACCTTCCCCTCCTCCTCCACTTTATTCTTCTGTTTCTTCAGTTTCCACCCACATGGATTGTTACTACCACCTATTCTCCTCCAAGGGAGACAGGAGGCTGGACTGGCAGCCTCAGTTCCCTGGAGAGCTGGTGCAGTTACAGTTCTGGAAATCAGCTCACTGTGAGTGCTGGATACCGTCTGAGCACTGAGATTATACACCGTGCTAACATGCTTACACTTCCATATTTTAAGCTCTGTATGATTTAAAATGTTTAATAGGCTAGTAAGATCACCCATAGGAAAATCTTTGTAAAAACTATATTTCAGAATGATATCTAAATGCTTTTTTTTCCCTTTCTAAAAATCAGGGCACGATTGAGAGGCTGTTCACTTGTAATAGGATAATGGTAGAGAGTTGTTTACTTCTAAGGCTTTCGGATCAAGCTTTTAAGGAGAGCAATTAAAAATGTATCCATGGCAAGATAAGGATGTACACTGACAGAACAAGGAATGTGATTTATTTTCTTTTCCAACACTCTTCAGATATGAACAAATTTCTCTTGCACCACACTCTCCAAGGACCTTTGAAAGGCATTCTTTCAGTTGCAATGTGCCTTACACCAACTTAAAAGGTGTGACAATAAAATAACAAAGACGATTACTAACAAATACCACAATGAGAGTTGATCTCCTAAGGAATTGTCCTGGGAAACCATACCTTGATTACAGTGATGCTACCATGCTTGAAACATTTTTGGAACTTCTCTTCTGGAATTGTGTTTAGAGAGCTCATTTTACAAACCACTCAAGAAAATGAATTGCATTACCTTGTGGTCACACCTTGTCTATTTTCACTGCTGTGAGTGCACTGAGGATGAGTTTCAAACTGAGATGTTTCAGAATCAGTTTGAAGTCTATGGGATAAAATTTGTCATCGATGGAACTTACCAGTTTCTGATTTTTTAAAACAGAATCTTTCAATTCAAGTATTCATGAACTGCTTATTGAAATTCAACAAGCAGTTCATGAATTGTTCAGCATCTAGCGAGATTGATTAAATAATATCTAGACCATTTCCATAGAAATGGACTTATTATTATTACTAACTTCCAATATTTTCACATGGCAGGTTAAAAGAAAATAACATTTCAAAAACTCATGAAGAAGTATGGTTCATGAGTTTTCAGAAGTTCCAGAAAATGAGACTGTTACCCTGGGGTGAAAACTGACATAGTGAACTGTATACACTTCAAAAAGAAATTGAATGTAGAAAACTGAAAAGACTATAATTAAAAATAAAATAATGGCTTTGTCATTTTGACTGTAATAACTAGTGATGGAAAATAAAATTTGATCTTTCAGCTGTATATGAATACCTCAGAGCAGCTATAAATAAGGTCTTTAATTTAAAAAGAATCCAAACACTATTTTTTTTTTCAAATTTATATATGCTTCTTAAGAACCTTAATTATGTTTATTGTTAAGTAACCATTGAAGGCAACTAAAGGCAATTTTTAAAAGCCAGGTTCACTGAAGTACTGATATAATACAGAATCTTTTATGAAATTAGTAGTGAGTTGTTCTAAAGAGTACTCTAAAATACTGTATCATCAGCAATTAAAGAATGGATATCTTTCAAATTAAGCAAAAATAATTTAACAAAATTTTAAAGCACCTGATTGGGTTATATTCCAAATGTTTATATATTAAATTTCCAAAATTTAACTCACAGAATTTCTGTGATATTCAGGGGGAAAGTAAATTACTTATTTTGTCTGTATTTAAGCTGGTTTTTCTTATGAGCACATAGTTGATACCAGGCAGGTGTGAGTGTGTGTGAGTGTGTGTGAGTGTGTGTGAGTGTGTGTGAGTGTGTGTGTGTCAAGGGGAGTGATATCTAGTCGAATATCTAAAAGAATTCAAACAGTTCAACTCAATGACTGAGGTGATCCCAAACATAATGATATGTTTGTAGATGTTTTATGTATGATTTTCGGCATTTAACAAGGTTTCTTCCACCCCTTTCCTTAGGTGAACAAAATAGACGTTAATGTCCTATTGGAATCTAACATGCCCTATTGGGGTAATCATCTGTGCTCTTCTTATCAAAATTCCATTGGCATTATTCACAGAAATAGAACAATCTTAAAATTTATATGGAACCATGAAAGACCTTGAATAACAAAAGCAATCTTGAGAAAACAGAACAAAGCTGAAGGCATCACAGTCCCTGATTTAAAACTCTTACAAAGCGATAGTAATCAAAACAGTATGGTATTGGAATAAAAACAAATACATAGATCAATGCAACAGAATAGAGAATTTGGAAATAAATTTATGTATATATAATCAATTGATTTATGACAAAGCAGCCAAGAATATATGAGAAAGGACAATCTATTAAATAAATGGTGCTGGGAAAACTAGATAGCCACTTCCAAAAGAAAGAAACTGGATCAAAATTAACTCAAAATGGATTAAACATTTAAAACAATAAAATACCTAGAAGAAAACATAGGTAAGGTCCTTGAAATCAGTCTTAATGCCTTTTTTTTTTTTGTATTCGACACCAAAAACAAAGGCAGCAAAAAGCAAAACTAAAAAAAATGAAACTACATCAAACTAAAAATGCTTCTGCACAGCAAATGAGATCATCAACAAAATCAAAAGGTTGCCTACTGGATGGAGAAAATATTTGCAAGTCATATATCTGATAAAGAGCTAATATCCAAAATATATAAAAAGCACATATAACTAAAAAGCAAAACAAAAACCAAACAATCCAAGTAAAAAATGAGCAGAAGATCTGAATAGCTATTTTTTAAAAGACATACAGATGACCAACAAGTAAATGAAAAGATGTTCAACAGCAATAATCATCAGGGAAGTTCAAATCAAAACCGTAACAACTTATCACTTCACACTTATATAATGGCTACTATCAAAAAGATAAGAAGTAAGTGTTGGCAAGGACATGGAGAAGAGAGAATGTTTGTTCACTGTGGATAGGAAGTAAATTGGTGTAGCCACTGTGGAAAATATGGAATTTCCTCAAAAAATTAAAAATAAAACTACCATTTTTTTCCCAGTAATGCCACTTATGGATATTTATTCAAAGGAAATAAAATACTCAAAAAGATATATGCACCCTCATGTTTATTGCAGCATTATTTACAATAGCCAAGACATAGAAAAACCTAAGTTCCACTAATGAATGAATGGATTAAAAAATGTGAGATACACACATAAATATTATCTAGCCATAAAAAAATAAAATATTTCTTCTTACAACAATATGGATAGACATTGAGGATGTTATGCTAAGTGAAATAAGTGAGATGGAAAGACAAATACCATATGATCTCATTTACGTGTGAAATCTAAAATAAAACCACCATCCCCCTAACTGCAAGCTTTTGGATACAGAGAGCAGATTAGTGGT
This sequence comes from Pteropus vampyrus, assembly GCF_000151845.1. NCBI lineage: Eukaryota > Metazoa > Chordata > Mammalia > Chiroptera > Pteropodidae > Pteropus > Pteropus vampyrus. Next base: position 11,998,291 of record NW_011888790.1, on the reverse strand, counting down.
TGCCAGAGGCAGGGAGTTGGGAGGGGATTGGGGGGTGAAATGGGTGAAGGGGTCAAAAGCTACAAACCTCCAGTAAAGTAAGTCATGGAGTTGTAATATACATCACAGCAACTATGATTTAAAATATCATATTGTATATTTAAAAGTTGCTAAGAGAGTATATCTTAAAAGTTCTTATCAGGAGAAAAAAATTTTGTAACTACTTATGGTGACAGAGGTTAAGTAGACTTTTTGTAGCAATCATTTAAAAATATATACAAATATCAAATTATGTTGTAAACCTGAAACTAACATGTTAGTATTCCTCAATAAAAAATAAAGAGAGTGCCAAAAGAAATTTTGAAAAAGGTCATCACAGTTCTGAAACACAAAGACAGGAGCCCAGTGCCTTGTAGACTTGATTTTCTTGATTCCTTAGGCTTTGATTTCAGGGGCCTATAATGTAGGATTCTTTTTCTTTAATCTGCTTGTTAGTCTTCCTCCTATTTTTCCTCCTTTGGATACCAATCCAATTACTTCTGCATACATTTATACATGACACAGAACTAATAAAACATCACATAATCTGATTCTTTGTGTAGTAGAGGCAAAAAAACCACCAACTTAAACGGTTCTCAATGGAGTCACTGGTCATTTGTTCTTAAAGTACAGCCAATTCAATTAATATCTTCTTTGACAGCATCAATTAATGCCCTATTTTCAGCTCTAGAATTTTACTTCATCTTTATAAATTCTAAGTATCTCAAAATTTTTTTCAAACATTTCCTCTATTTTCTCAAACGATTATAGCTATTTTTATGTCCTATTGGCTAATGCCAAAATCAATGTCATTTATTGGTCTGTTTCTATCATCTAATTTTTCTCTTTGGTTTGGCTGGAGTTCTGCCTTTTTTAAAGCATAATTTTTTTAAAATTGAATATCAGATTTTTCGTATGAAAAATGAGAGAATCTCCGAAAAGTATTTAATCTTTCTATTGCTAGGCATATGGAGTGTGGATTATTAATTACAATTCAATTAGGGCTCTGCTTAAGGCTGGATCTCAAGATTATCAAGGCTTTGTCTACTTTTGGCTTATCCACAATCTTTGGATGTCACCCTCCAGCTACACCTGGGGTGTTCACTGGTGAGTTCTGAACTCTAATCCTGGTCTCAATATGTGGAGGCCACAAAAAAAAAGTCTTTGATTTTTCAGTTTGTGCCTGGTTTATTAATCTTGTGCCCCATGCAGATTTAAATTGGCAAATATCTTAAGTAAAACTGACATAATATTGATATCAATTCCCTGTACTACTTTTCTTACTGGAATTGTGACCCTTTATGTTTTTACATTTTGCATTTTTATCTCCATAGCTGCCAAAGCTGTCCTGTTTTTCTATTAATAGAGGCTTTTTTTCCTGGGCCTATAGTATGTGTATGAATCTGTGTTTAGAATTCTGAGGGAAAGAAGTAGCTTGAAAATGTTGGTTTATTAAACCGTACATAAAATTGCTTTTCCTCAGGAATATGTCCCTCAGTCCTCAGTGGTTCTCCCATGCCTATAATGTTTTTTAAACATTAAAAAAAAAAAAAAAATCAGGCTTATCTTTTTATTTTTCTGGTGGAACATTCGTCTGTTAAAATCTACCCCATTTTAGCCAAAATTAGAAGTCTATTTACATAGTACTTTTTTCTAGTTTATGCTTATTAATTTTCTATCTTATTCTCGGGTATAAGCCACATGGGAGCAAGAAGTTTATCTTTGTTGTTCATCACTAAATTCCAAGTGCCTATAATCCATAAATGTAACATAATAAGAACTCAATAAATTTATATTGAACAAATGAATACACAGAGCCCATATCAAATTCACATGTACCGGATAAAAGCTATTTGCTCCTTTCTTTTCTTCTGTTGTCAAAATAGGTAAGGCTTGGAGGATAAAACTTTCTGTTTTGGGAATCAGAAAAAATCACGTTAAATTTCTCCTATCAGATTTTATTATACATAAATGTCTTTACTCTTTCACTTGTTTGTTCTAAAAATGTAATGGCACAGTGTTTGTGAAGAAGCTTTTAAACCTTGAAGCAGAATCAACTGTCAGATGTATTGCATTTCCCCATAACACTGAATAACTCATACCAACAACTGTTCATTGAAAAGTCCAAGTTAATTAGAAGAATAAAAAGCAAAAGTAACAAGTAAAAATGGATAACAGTGATATCCATTTTCCCCCCTATATTTCAACTTAATTTTGCTTAAACCATAGGAACATAGGAAGAATTGTTTTATAATGACTGAATTAGACCGCTGGTGAGATGGTAAGGAAAAAAAGTTAATTCAGCCATTCTGAATGGTCCATTGGATTTTATAAAATAACAAAAGCCCTATTTAAATTAGTGACACTGAAAATTTTTGATTATAATCATGATGAGTGATCACAGTAGGCTCAGTGTTTAGAAGTTCAAAACCTTAGGTAATAGGCAATCTGTGAACAGGAAAAGTTGTCCATCATAGCTTATACCCAGAGAGAGAGTTGTATTAGCATAGAATAACAGTTTATATTCAGTTTATATTTCCGCCAATATAATTGTTAAAGAAAAATAGATGTATCTGGAGGAGTATCAAGATAAAAAATTATTTTTTATTTCCAACAAATAGAATTAAAAATTATAGTCAGATTATATATTTCAGGCATTCATAATTTCTAGTTCTCCAAAAACAAATTAATCAGTTTTGAAATAAAAGATTAGTATGAAACTTTAATTGATAGTTTGTTTCAGAATCTTCTCATAAAAAACATGCTCAGCTGATCTTAATGAATGGATACCTTCATCCTTTAATTCAACAAACTTCTATTTACAATCTATTATACCACAGTAAAACTTAGTGATCAATTAAAGTGATTGTACATATCTGCCTCCAGTCTTGAGACTGCTTCTGAAAGCAATATTTTAAGTATGTATATATAATAATATCAAAGTGTTCCTCATATTTAATGTCCCTTGGGGCATCCAATATTTGCCCAGAAAAATAATGCTTTTAAAATAAAAATAAAACCAAATTTTCCTTTTATTATCTAACATTGAAACTTCAAACCATATAGTCTTAGATATGAGTTGGAAAATCTTTCACATCATCAGTATTTTTATTGCCTTGCTATGCATTTAACTACTGATATTACATATTTAACAAAGTACATTCTAATTCATAAATACCTTCCAGTATTCAGATTTACCATTGACTAATCACCTAACATTATTTTTCAGTTATCTAAACTCCATAAAAACTGATGGTTGGAAAATACAACCTTCAATGCAGAATGCTTTAATAATTTTATATAGCTAAACTAGTTTTATAAGTGTATTACTTTTACCAGAAATCTCACATCCTAAGAATTTCCTTTTACCTAATTATTTAGAGTAAAATTAGAATAATCTCTTTGATTAGCATTTTTTTCTGGATGACAAAGTTAAAAATTACTACTAAATAATTTAAAGCATCAAGCCACGGACCATTGGAAATCTTTACAGGAAGCTGGAAGTAATAACAGTAAATGAAATTTATCCCATGATATATTTGTTCAGATGAGCATACTCTTCACTGAATATTTTTGAAGCATATATGAGAATAAATGAAATAGGGGCAATGATTTTCATAGAAGAAAAATGAACACAGAGATATAACAAAATGTCAATAATGAACTACCTCAATTCATGAGGGATCGTATAAGCAGTTGATTTGAATTAAAGCACTAGGGGTTTAACTGAAGTATAAAGATATTTCCTGATAATGAGCGTTATTAATTATTGGAATGTGTTCCTAAGAGATATGCTGGAATTCTCACTTTTTAAAGTGGGTAATAATAATAGGATGTCATAGAAAATTCCCAACAGTAAACTAAGAATAGATAGATTACTATGAAGAACAGTCAGCATCATATTTAAATGCAAATCTGAAAGTATTCTCACTATAATTGAGTTTAAGAAAAGAAGAATTATCAGTCTGATATTTTATTAAGTCAATGTCACAAATCAGATACATTGGCTATAACTTTTGGAAACCTGACATTATAGTCATAAATATTTGTAGTCAACGTGATTTTCTATGTATTAGAGCTAAAGAGAAAGCAAAATGCCTGGGTACAGAATATATATACCAAAAATAAATAGCTGTTCTATGTAATGACTGGTACATAAATACATAAAATATTCAGAAAAGTTTAACAAACTATATGATGAAACTATATTATGAAAATTATGAAAAAACATTAAAGTATATGAAATATTATAAAGAGTCATACATGAGCCTCCATTGTAAGAAAAATATAAATCTCCGAAGTCTTCTCTAATAATGTTTGGTTTAAGCAATTTTAAGCCAAATGTCAAATGGGAAAAGGTTTCTTTTTCTGCAGAATGACTTGCAATATTAACTAAGCAAAACAGATAACCGAGATTACTCAAACCATGTTAAGATAGACACTAATATTTATCTTGTCAGATCTTAGAAATATATCATAAAAATAAAATAATTAAGATTTTATAATTTAATTAGTGTATGTTTGTGAGCAGTATACTGCAAAGTTCTCCAATTCTTTTCCTCTTATTTTCTCTAGTAATTTTTTGCTTAGTTAAGAAATCTAAGATTTATAACATAAGCAATTTTAAAATAGTAACTGTGTTATGTGACTTTTTCTTACCAAGCCGTCTACCCTACAAGTATCTATTTTTATTATTAAAAAATATATTATGCATTAATATATTCATTATCTATTTCTATATTATCAGAAATAAGGTTCACTTCTCTTCACATGTTTGAGGGCCATTTTCACTTCTTTCTCTTTGAACAGTCTGTTCTTAAAAGCAATTAGTCTTCTATATTATATGTCATTTCTTAGTGTGTAATTATAATTTTTATTTTTATTGTGTTTCCATGACTGCAAATTTTAATGTACTCAAATCTCCTAATGTTTTGGGTTACAGTTAAAGTTTTCTTTTTTCTCTGGTTGTAAAACAATTTACCATACTTTAAATATGACACAAATTTATCGTGCAATATGGTGTAAGATATGAGTCCATTTTTATCTCTCTTCAAATAACTGACTAGTTACAACAATCTTTAGCGAAAAGTCCTCATTCCTCACATATTTGAGATGTCTCATTCTTTATATTATGCATTTCCACATGCATTGTATCTGTTTGTGGACATAGAGAACTGTTCCACTGGTAGGTCTGCACCGATAATAAAGTTTTAATTAAACAGCTGTTTAAATATATTTTAATATCTGGTAGGGCCATATCCACCAATAGTCCTTTCTTTAGTGGGGTTTCCTGGTAATTCTTATTTTTCTATATGAATTTTGTAATTCATATAGAAAATAAGCTTGTTGATATTTTTATAGAACTCATGCAACTTAGAAATTTACAACTTAGAAAGAAATATCATTTTTATGATGTTGTTTTCATATCCAAGAGCAATATATGTTTTTGTTTTTCATTTGTTTAAATGTATCTTCTATGTGTTTACATGTCTTTTTGGGGTTTTAAACCTTTCCTTATATAGTTTTGCACAACTTCAACAAGATTATGCCTAGATATCTTTGCTGTTATTATTGTTGTCATAGAAAATAGAGTTTTTTCTGACATATCTTCTAACTGGTTACTCATTTTATTGATTTCTATATGCTTATTTTCTGTTATTTTATCATATTTTCTTATTGTTTGTAGTAGTTTTTCAACTAATTCTTTTGGGTTTTCCATATATAAAATCACATCATCTGTAATTTCCTTTCAGTGTTTATACCTACTTATACCTCTAATTGCATTCTTTCATCTAATTTCAATGGCTAACATCTCAGTATCACATTAAATGATAATAGTGGCATAGTTGTCTTATCTCAGACTTTGAAGAAATGCCTTTAACATTTTCTCAATGTATTAACTTTCAATATCTTAGTTAACCTTTTCCACAAACAACCATAAAATTAAATGGCCTTCATAATAAACATTAATTTTTCTCAGATTGATGGATTGGCTGTGGCTTTGTCTGACTGCTCTGGTCTCAGCTTGGCTTAGCTTTAGCAGTTGGTTAAGTTCAGGTCTGTTCACGTGTCTTCTCATGTCAGGATCCAGGTTAAAGGAACAATCACTATTTAGAACCAGACTGTTTTTTATCATGTAGGTTAGGAACTCAAAAAAGAAGGGTGTAAACATGTAATGCCTTTTGAAGCATTTGCTTAGAACTGGAAACTATTACTTCTACCTTTATTTCATTGGTCAAACTGTTGTATGGTCAAATCTAAAATTAATGGAAAAGGAAAGCATACACATCCCACAGGCAAATCTTGCTCTGGAAAAAAAGAATTATTAAAAAATAAATGTGGTGTACTAAAACTACGCTAATTTCACATCCATCAATTACTTTTTTAAAAAAAAATTATAAACAATGAAGGTTGAATTTTTCCCAAAGAGTTTTTTCAAAGTATATTTATGCATATAGAATACAATTAAAATATTAATGTAATATACTAATATAATTATATTAATGATTTTCTTCTGTAGAATAATTCATGCTTACTTGAAATGGACCACACTCTATCAGGACATACTATTTTATTAATGTCTATTGGATTATATTTATTAATACTTTAATATTTTTCCACCAGTTTAAATCAATAAGATTAATTCTTTCTTTTGAACTTGTACAATCAATATCAAGTTTAAATTTCAATGACATTCCTTTTGCTAGTCGCTGTAAAGTATAAGTAGCATTTAGCTGAATAGATGTTTTAAAGTTCTGTCAGAAGTACAGTGTGAAACAATTTACAAGTCTTACTTTGTTGTTGTTTGTTTGCTATTGTTTAGTGTTTCATTTTTCTTTGCAGAGGAGCTCTTTGACAACTTTCTCAATTTTTTCCTATGATATTGTTCTGTTTCAATTTTTTCTCTATCAAAAATTATCATTTTTGATGATAATATCTTCTAATAAAGTTATACATTTCACTTATGTTTTCAGATAACTTACAAAAAACTATTAATAACTTAGCTGACATTATTTTCACTAAATTTGTATTTCACTAATATTTTTCTTTTCCTATGTTATTTCTTTTATTTTATATTTGTACTTTCTACATCTTCTATTCATTTAAAAAAATAAACTGTTAGATCCGTGTCTATTTTGAAGGTTCAAAGTATATATGTTTCATGATTCTATTTTTCCTGTTTCTTTTTATTCATT
>NW_011888790.1:11984816-11989166 GCF_000151845.1 Pteropus vampyrus | reverse complement strand
AAGAACAGTTTCAAATTTATGTGACATATTGGAGCCTACTTTTAAAAAGATAGAAGATCTGAAAAGACAATTAACAAAACATCATTATTTAATGAAAGCATGTTTAACCTCACTAGAAGAAAACATGAATTTACTTAAATATTGTGATGTACATGTTAGCCTATCAAAAAAAAAAAAAAAAACAGATACCATCTATTGATAGAGGATTTACAATTTAAAGTACATTTCTGGAAAGTATTTTGATAGTACACATCAAAAGATTTCAATGTTCATAATTTTCAACCTATAATTCTACTTATACAAATTTAATTTAGACATTACATTCTGTGATGTGAATACAGAGATTTCTATAAAGGTGCAACATATAATATTGCTTAAAATAAGTCCTTTTTGATGTCTGGATAAGCTTGTTATTAAAATACAGATGGATATATAACTCCTTCCAGATTTCCACAGAAATGGCCAAAAAGAAAAAAACAAAACAAAACAAAACTGGAGGAAAACCTGTATCAGTACTGAAAACCAGGAAAAGAGTCCTCAGTCTTTTGAAGCTTTCATGACTCTATATTAGTATGCAGGCAGACCAAGCTTTGTACATGAAAGCAGAAATGCTGCTAAAGTAGAGAAGACATTCATGACATCACTATGACTATAGATTCAAAGCAGGGGACCCTTGTTCTTGGGACTACCTCATATAAGCTATAAGGCTTTTAACCTTGTATGTAATACAGCTCTCAGAAAGAGGAACAGACTAGATAGATCGAAGCGGTGATCAAAATGAGTGCAAAAAGAAAACACTTTAACCTGAAAAAAAGGTTTTGAACTTCTTTCTACAGGAATTTAACTAAAGAGACCTAATTCCAATGGCTGGTAATAAAAAGGAATGAAGGAAAAACAAACCAAAACTCTACAAATACTCAGAACCGAAATTAAACTTTGTACAATATTATACAGACATCTGTACAATATTGAGTTTATGAAAAAAAAATTTAAAGGAAAAACAATTGTAGAATCACAAAATGTTTATGCAACCAAGCTGTCATCCTATACAAAAGCAATACAAAGCCATTCTTGGACACTGAGGCCAATATACTTTCTTTTTTTAAAAAAAAAATTGAGGAGATACGTCAGTCAAAGGCGATTAATAGATAGATGGCACGTAGAAGAAGGATTGTGATTTGAAAAAAGTTTAAATTAGACCTAGAAGCATTAAGTCTAAAAATTCCTATGGTTAAAAATAGTATAAATATTAAACATCATTTTAATAGAAAAAGAAATAATTACAAAATATTAATATTCTCAGGTAACTTCAATAAAAATAAGTCTATTTTTATTGTGCAGAAAGTAAGACCAAACCTGTCACTTACAAAAAATAAATGGATACAGATATAAAAATATATGTATATATATTAAAATCCTGGTAGTCAATTTATTGAACAAAATAAAGCTGTAGGAATGTAATGATTAAAATACTTTTTCATACCCATTTCTGAATACCATCCAGATTTCATAGATTTTTAGTCATTCTCTGATATTGACTGAAAGCCTCATTTTGTAATTTATAAAGTCCAAATTTATAAGCTTTGATATAAAGCAAAAGTTGACTTTCTCTTTCCTTTCAAAGTTTCTTTTTCTGCCACAACCTACCAAGTGGAAAGTAGATGAGTTCCAAGTTCTGCCTCCTCCCCCTCCAGCAAGGGCAGCCTCAGCAGGAACAAGAAATTACCAGAGTGACCAACCTTACATGGCAAATGTTACTGTAGTCCAGCATCCTGGAATAATTTTTGTGTCTGATATTTAAAAATCGTTGTGTTATTTTTGTCTGTGAGGTGCTTTTGTAGGCAATTTGGGTAACCACTGTCCCTGGATGTGTCAATGTTCTAGTATGTTTGGGAAATATCAGGTTAAATAAAAAGATATTTTAATTCTAAGATTTTTCAGAAAATAGATTGATGCATATTCCTAATTTTTAATTTTCTTCTTACAACATGAAAATTTATTTTATTAATGAGTGCATTAATTTCTTAGCATATCCATTAATTCCTAAATCCAGTATCTCCAAAAACCCATTTTTAGGAATACTATCCTATGCTGACATGCATTTAAAAAATTTATTAAATTGGTATTTTTCTAGGAAAACATAAATGACCAAAATTGAATAAAAAGCAAAATTTACCAATAATAATAGACCAAAACTTTATTAAAGAAATTACAATCAAACTAGGCTATGTCCAAAGATCATTTAATGAATAACTTTTTTCAATGATTTTAAATGAAAAGTTAAAACAATATTCCAGGGAATAGAAAATATAGGTTTTTCCCCAGTAAATTTTATGAATCTTTCTTACCAGCGATAGAAAAATCTATCAAGAGACTAAAATCTGTCCTTTTAGAGGTATCCAATAGTAAATAAATATCTAGGAGTACAGTAAAAAAAAAATCATTGACAAGGAAAGATTATTTATCATACAGTCAAATATTGTTTGTTTTATGAAATATATTTTTATAAATCATCCTATCAATGAGTCAGGGAAAAAAATGGTTCAGCAATCCATCCAACCAGGAACAGTATCAACTGTAATATCAGATTATAATTTCTGTCTCTCTCCCATGTTTTTTGTCTAGTCACTTTATCATGGTTGCTTTGTAGTTTTCTTTGATAAAGGTTTCACCTAATTTCTAGAATTATGAGCATGACATGACTTGAAGCACATTTTTAATAGAACATTGCACATGAAAAGGTTGATTAAAATCTTTCTTTATTTGCTAAAATCCTCCATTTCTTTTTTTACCTGATATTTTTATGGTTTTTCTATCTTGGGTTGTCATTCAATTTTTCCCCCAAAAGCAAACTAACTTATACTCATGTGTGATACTGAAAGAAGGAAAGACTGCATGGACAAATAAAATAATAAAAATCAATATTCATCAGTATTTCCCAATGTAAGATTACCCACTTAGGGATCATGATCAAGAAACATAGGAGGGAGAAATTTTAAAACTTTTCTTGCTCTACCAAGATGATGGTTTTTAAGTTTAGAATTAGTGAAAACCAAAAATTGTCTTTAATTTTCCATCTCGGTTTTGTGAGGTAAATTTTATTCATTTTTAAATATATCAAAGACATCTGAGGAATTATAAGATTCACTATAAAGTTCATGGTATGCAAATATGCTCTTATATCTGGGAAGGCTAAAGCTATAAAGTTCCTGTTGAGATTAGCATAGTCCCAACATTTCAGAGTTTAAAGAAAGCTAGGAAGCGAGAAGACTGAACCATAATAAATATCAAAAAGGTCAATTTTAAGCCTTGAGTCTGTATTTTTCTGGAAGATTACTGCTCCTAAATCTCCCATTTGTCCACTTGGCACATTGGTAAGTGAATGTTGGTCATTGCAAGAAATACATTTTCTATCCAACATAGGAAGTTAACTTTTAGGATTTGGGTGCTTTTCTTTTTCCCAAATCATCCATCCTTTTAGTCAGTCAGTCATAAACCTGCATGATATATAGATTTATACATAGAAAAAAAGTGAATATGACTGAATATGCAAAAAAAAAAAAAAGCTAGAGTATTTATAAGTAATATTAAAGACAAACTATTACAGATCAAGGACACCAATCTTTTATAATAAAACATAATATTTTTCAACATATTTCTGTTAGAATGGAAGAGCAGTGTAAAGGAAACTACATCTTAACATCAAAAGATGTAATTAAGTTACTTGAGGAAACTATTCTTGTCTTTAATATAATGGAGCTATTAGAGAAATACTGAAAAGTGCTACCTCTGAAAGAATCCATCAGAGGAATCTCTCTCTGCCGCTGTGGCCAATATTAAGTAGCTAATTAACAATGTTCTCCTAAACATCTAGATTTTCTCTTAGCATAATAAATACTATGTTCGTTTTTCTTCTTTCCCTGTTTATTAGGAATCTCATAGCCAAAGTTATGGCTCCTTTAACAGTCTTGAATTAGAATGTTTTGACCTCAATTTTATTTTTTCTTACTCTTGACATAGTATTCTATTTTTATTCTATACCAGTGTTTACATTTCTATAACCTTTATGTAAAACAGGTTCCTGAAATGAAATGTAGTAAATGAACAAATAAATACATCGAGACAGCAGAACCTTCCTATTTCTTACCCTCTTATTTTCTCTATTCCCACACCATTATGTTAGACTTTGCAGTTACCTCTACACTGTCATGTTTCATTCTGCAGGTTTTCTTTGTATCATTTCCCTTAACATTATTTCCCATTATCATCTTAATTTTAATTTACCACTCTAATATTTAATATCTCCTTATTGTTCTATTGCTACAGAATATAATTACTGCCCTTCAAGGA
>NW_011888790.1:11970201-11984766 GCF_000151845.1 Pteropus vampyrus | reverse complement strand
AAAAAAAAAAAAGCTAGAGTATTTATAAGTAATATTAAAGACAAACTATTACAGATCAAGGACACCAATCTTTTATAATAAAACATAATATTTTTCAACATATTTCTGTTAGAATGGAAGAGCAGTGTAAAGGAAACTACATCTTAACATCAAAAGATGTAATTAAGTTACTTGAGGAAACTATTCTTGTCTTTAATATAATGGAGCTATTAGAGAAATACTGAAAAGTGCTACCTCTGAAAGAATCCATCAGAGGAATCTCTCTCTGCCGCTGTGGCCAATATTAAGTAGCTAATTAACAATGTTCTCCTAAACATCTAGATTTTCTCTTAGCATAATAAATACTATGTTCGTTTTTCTTCTTTCCCTGTTTATTAGGAATCTCATAGCCAAAGTTATGGCTCCTTTAACAGTCTTGAATTAGAATGTTTTGACCTCAATTTTATTTTTTCTTACTCTTGACATAGCATTCTATTTTTATTCTATACCAGTGTTTACATTTCTATAACCTTTATGTAAAACAGGTTCCTGAAATGAAATGTAGTAAATGAACAAATAAATACATCGAGACAGCAGAACCTTCCTATTTCTTACCCTCTTATTTTCTCTATTCCCACACCATTATGTTAGACTTTGCAGTTACCTCTACACTGTCATGTTTCATTCTGCAGGTTTTCTTTGTATCATTTCCCTTAACATTATTTCCCATTATCATCTTAATTTTAATTTACCACTCTAATATTTAATATCTCCTTATTGTTCTATTGCTACAGAATATAATTACTGCCCTTCAAGGAGTTTCTAAGTTACTTTCTAAATTGATTCTTAACCAACAATGTGCTTCATAGAAAAATATAAAAAAATACATAACAAAGCTAAAAATTTGGGATATGTATATGTATCACACTCTAACAAAAATATTGCAAGAATAGAGAAAATATTTTTATCAATGATCATTTTACAATACAGTGTGATTATTAAATGATAAAAGGGTCCTAATCAAGACTTCTCTTACCCATTATATAGTAACTAATATTAGATGTGCCCTTACTCTGCAAACAACTATAAAACTCGAGAGAATATTTGAAAAAATTGTTTACAGACATCAGACACAGGCAATACATAACTGATTCTCAAGAGAAGAGAGACATGTCAGGTGAACTGTATATTTACCCTTGTTTTCTGTCTGTAGTCTCTTTTCAGACTATTCTACACAAAGATGGAGTCTAAGCAGAGCACACAAGTCTTGCTAAGCTGAGGGGCAGATATCAGAAATGCTAAAGTGACTGGAATTTACTGGGCAGGGCAAGAAAGAGGAGAATGTTTCACAGACATGGGCACACAACTCAGAATAGAGATTCCCCATGTATCCTTGGCTGAGAGCTGTAGAACTTATGTACAGACATAAAAATAAAATCTCTTTCTTTCTCACTCTCTTTCTCCCTCCATTCCTCCCTTTCTCTCCCCAAAATTATCTGGTAGTAATTGATATGCCTGACTAAACAAAATCTGATGCCTTGATAGATCATTGACAACATTCAGATTCCTTATTACATCAACCACAATGTCTAGAATATAATTTTAAAATACTGTAAGTGTAAAAAAGAAAGGATAGCACAAAATAAAGATAAAAGAAGTTAATAAAAACATTTCGATAATTTATTATGCATTTGACCTCAAATACAAGAAAAGTAAAAACAATAATAAATAAATGGGACTACATCAAACTAAAAAGCTTCTGCACAGCAAAAGAAACCAACAAAACAAAAAAGGCAGCAAGTTGAATGGGCGAAGACATTTGCAAACAACACCCTCAATAAAGGGCTAATATCCACGATATATAATGAACTCAAACAACTCAACAACAGTAAAACAATCCAATTAAAAAATGAGCAGAGGACCTGAACACACACTTCTCCCAAGAAGACATACAAGTGGCCAACAGATGTATGAAAAGATGCTAAAATTCACTAGCTATTAGGGAAATGCAAATCAAAACCTCACACTTGTAAGAATGGTTATTATCAATAAGACAAGTAATAACAAGTGTTAGAGAGGTTGTGAGCAAAAAGGAGCCCACATACACTGCTGGTGGGAATGTAAGTTAGTACAACCACTATGGAAAGTAGTATGGAAGATTCTCAAAAAAAAATTAAGAATAAAATTATCATATGACTCGACAATTCCTTTTTTGGGTATCTACCCCTAAAATTTGAAAACATTTATCCACAAAGATATATGCACCCCAATGTTCATTACAGTATTATTCATGGAGGCCAAGACATGGAAACAACCAAAGTGCCCTTCAATAGATAATTGGATAAAGAAGATGTGGTACATATATACAGTGGAATATTACTCAGCCATAAGAAAGGCTGAAATATTGCCATTGGCAACGATATGGATGGATCTTGAGATAATCATGCTAAGTGAAATAAGACACATGGAAAAGGTTGAGAACTATATAATTTCACTTATCTGTGGGATATAAAACTGAAAGCAACAAACCAGTAAGACAAACAAAAACTCATAGACAGTTTAGTGGTTACCAGAAGGAAAGAAGGGAGGGGAGGAGGTCGATAAGGGTAAAAGGGGTCAAATACATTGTGATGGAAAGATTTGACTTTGGGTGATGAACACAAAATCCAATATACAGATGATGTATTACTGAATTGTACACTTGAAACCTATATAATCTTATTAACCACTATCATCACAATAAATTTTTTAAAATAAAGTAACTGGAGGACATAAGAAAAAAAAAAACAGATCTTTAAGATGACCAAGATGTTGAAATGAGCAGGCTAAGTCTCTAATATAATTATTACAAACATTCAAGGACCTAAATAAAAGATGACTGTAATGAGTAAATAGGAAATCTCAGCAGAGGAATGAGAAATATAAGAATCAAATGAAAATCCTAGTATTAATAGTTATTTCTGAAAAAAGAAAGGTACTAAATGAGCTCAACAGCAGATTAGAGACTAAATAATAAAGGACCTTAAATACAAATTAATAAAAATGTCATCAGAAGACTCAAGAAAAAGAAAGATTGAAAAACAGGAATACAGTCTCAGTGTCTTATAAGAAAATGTCAGGTAGTCTATTATCACGTACTTGCAGTTCAAGAAAGAGAAAGAGACTGGAACAGAAAAAGTGTTTTGGGGGGAGGTAAAGAATGAGAAATGACTGCTTAATGGGATTGTGGTTTCTTTTTGGAGTAATAAAAATATTCTTGAATTATAGTGGTGATGGTTGCACAACAGTGTGAATGTACTAAATGCCACACATGGGTAAATGTTACATTATGTATTTCTTACCATCTTTAAAATAAAAAGACTGCCAATATCAAATGTTGCCATCATTGTGGAACAAGAGAATACTCATTTATAGTGGTTATAAATTGTATAACCACTTGGGAATCACTTTGGCAGCAATATTTTGCTAATATTTTTAATAGCCCAAACTTCAAAATAACTCAAATGTTCTTTATCAGAATAATAAAAATAGTTTATACTCACTAAAATAGAATACTTCTCAACAATAAAAGATCTGAGCTGATAATGCAATACATATGCATCTCAAAAAATATTTGAGTGAAAGAAATCAGATATATATACATACTGCATGATATTTATATAGAACTCAAGAATCGACAATGTTATCTAGAGGGGTATAAATCAGAATATTGAGAGAGATTTATGTGGAAGGTAGTGAAAGCAAACCTATCAAGATGGAAATATTCTATATCTTGATTGGAATATTTGTTACATGGTACTACATACATTCGTCAAAATGTGTAGGATTGTACTTTTAAGATTTCTATTTGGCACGCATATAACTTTTATCACAATGAAAACAAATGAGTATGTAGAGTATGACCCCAGTTTTGTATGTAATAATCTTTATAAATAAACCATGTTTATTTAAAAAGTTAAAGGATTGTACACCAATCCTTTAACATAAGCTTTCTCTAGTAGTAGATATATGTAAGACTTTCATTTTCTATGTTCCAAATTTTGTGATTTTTCTGTTTTGAAGAATATTATTGTAAGTAGAAAGTAAATCACCAATTAAAACATAGCAATTTTATATCTACCTGCAGCAAACAATGTTAAGTGGTCATGACAGGGTAATAAATGGATTAAAAAACAAATTGTACAAAAATATAATTAAAGTGAAAAAGTTTAGTTACTTCAGATATCTATTATCAGTCTGACAGATCAAGGTGATAAAATCAGATATATAAATTAAATAAACAATATTCTCCTACATAACAAAATAGAATTAATAGACATTACTTTTAATGACCAGATAATATTTATCAAAATTTATCACATATTGAATCTCAGGTAAGACAATACAAAAGTATCAGAAATATCACCAATTCTTTTTCCTAATTACTATGTATCTTTGAAATATTATAAAAAATGTACCTATATATAAAAAACTCAGATTACTGGAAATAAAGTCATAGTCTCCTAGTATCAAATTAGTTATTAAATAAGTAAGAAATATTCCAAGTCATTATTCAGAAATTAATGATAACGAGAATACAATGTAATAATTCTAGAGGGACATAATAAAATCGTCACTTTTGTTAAGTCTAGTCAAGCACATATAAAGAATGAAAACCTATAATACATAAAGAACTTATTCAAATTCATATGATATCACGGTAGTAATAAAGGAAAGAGATGATATGAAAAAAATGAGAAATATGCAGTATAAAGAACATATTATACCTTACCAATCAAATAAACACCAGATGAAGCAATGATCAATACAATTTTACTTTGTTAAAACATTAATATATACTTTGTATATTAAACAAAATTTATATATATACCATATATATGCACACATATCTATATCTATGCATATGTATACATATATATATATGTATGTATGTATGTATGTATGTATGAGAGAGAGAGAAGAGGAAGAGAAAGAAAGAGGGAATGCTAATGGTATTTCTGTGAGGCTTCCACACTCATGTAGCTCACATATCTGCTGACAGTGTAACTTGTGATAAAGATTATGATTCACTAATCTTATTCTGGGAAATGTATTTTAAAATACTGCTTCAATTTATTTACAGCTATAACCTTAAAGATTCTTAATGAAACTTTATTAATAATTGAAAAAAATTGGAAGAAATTAAATGCCCTAAAATAGAAAAATCATTAAATTAATTAGGGCTGTATCAGTTCAATGCAGACATATAAAATAATTGTATTCAGTATTTGATAATGTGAATTATGCTTACTATATTAGAATGAATTAAAACAAAAACATTATGTGTAAAATGATATCAGCATATTTTAAAATAAACATCAATATCTTTGTGTTGTGAGATTACAGGGACCTTTTACTTTTGATTAAGTAAATTTCATTATTAATATTGTTCCATAAATAGGCAAATCTCTTGTAAAAAATACATATATGTATATATGTGTGTATATAGATATATGTACATATTATATGTCTGTGTTTAAAAGTTTTCTTAGGTTCTAGTTGTTGTGTTCAGCAATAGGGATTTAAAAATAGTTAAGTTCTTTGCATTCCAGAAATTCTCAGTCTACAGGTAGGAAACCAGGTGACCTGTAAACCCAGAAATAGATACACACAAATAGTCAACTGTTCTTTGATACAGGTGCAAGAGCAATTCAATGGAGTGATAGCAGTCTATTCAACAAATGATGCTGGAACAACTGAAAGTCTATATGCAAAAAACTTTACCTAGACAGAAACTCAGTTATTACTAGTGGTGATACAAAATGATATATTAATTTTGAAGATGGTTTGATAGTTTCCCAGAAAGGTTAACATGGTCATACTATACAGTCCTACAGTCATACTGCTATATATTTACCCAATTGCTTTGAAAACCTATTCCTACACAAAAATCTGAAGATAAATGTTTATAGTAAATTTATCCATAATTCCAAAACTGAAAGTAGCCAAGATGTCCCACAATAGGTGAATTTATAAACAAACTGTGGTACATCTATACAATAAAATATAATTTAGCAATAAAAAGAAATGAGCTGTCAAGCCACACAAAAATATAGATGAATCTTAAATGCACATTGCTAGTAAAATAAATCAGTCTGAGAAAGCTACATACTGTATGATACCAACTATATAACATTCTAAAAAGGCAAAACTAGAAAGAGTAAACATATCATTGGCTGTCAGGAGTTCAAGGGGTAGAGGTTAGAATAGGTGAAGCTCAGGGACTTATTAGGGTGTGGAAATTGTTCTGTGTGACTCTCTAGTGGTAAATACAGGACATTAAGCATTTGTCAAAATTTACAAAACTACAGCAAAAACAATGAATCTCAGCATACGCAAATGTCTATAAAATTATTCAGGGGTTCAAGGGAATCACAAGATATAATATAAAATGTGACCAAAAAAGTCTAACTATATTACAAATATATAAAACAACATCACTGTATAGGGCAAAAAACAAGTTAACGACCTAAGTAAATATGGAAATGAGTGGAGTATATTAGACTAAAGGTACTGGACTTTGCATAAGAACTGTACTCTAGTTGATAAAGTTATTTCCCATGGGCATATGGGTTAACAATTCTGAACCCGCTTGATTTGTATACAAAATCAGAAATGAAAGAGCAGAAGTTACAATGAATACCACAGAAATACAAAGGATCATACAAGAATACTATGAAAGACTATATGCCACCAAATTAAATAACCTAGAAGAAATGGACAAGTTCTTAGAAATATATAACCTTCCTAGACTGAGTCACAAAGAGCTAGGAAATCTAAATAGACCAATCAACAGTAAAGACATCGAAACAACCATCAAAAACCTTCTAAAAAGTAAAAGTCCAGTATCAAATGGCTTCACTAGTGAATTTTACCAAACGTTCAAAGATGATTTAATACCTGTCAAACTATTCCAAAAAATTGAAGAGGTGGCTACACTTCTTAACTCATTTTATGAGGCCAACATTATTCTGATACCAAAACTTGGTAAGGATAACACAAAAAAACTACAGACCAATATCTCTGATGAATACAGATATAAAAATCCTGAACAAAATACTAGTAAATCACATATGACAATACATTACAAAGATTACATATCACAATATAGTAGGTTCATTCCAGGGGCACAAGGATGGTTCAATGTATGCAAATCAATCAATGTGGTACACCACAAAAAAAAATAAAAATAAAAATCATATGATCATGTCAAAAGATGCAGAAAAAGCCTTTAACAAGATACGGTATCCATTTATGATTAAAGCACTTAATGAAATAGATATAGGAGGAAAGTACCTGAACATGATGAAGGTCATATGCAACAAACCCTCAGCGAACATCATACTTAATGGTGAAAAACAAACCTTTTCCTCTAAGATTAGGAACAAAACAAAAATGCCTGCTTTCACCACTTTTATTCAGTATACTATTAGAAGTCCTAGCTAGAGCAATCAAGCAAGAGAAAGAATTAAAAGACATCCAAATTGGGAGTAAAGAAGTCAAATAGTCACTTTTTGCAGATGTGTATACTGGAATTAAACAAAGAAATGGAAGTGGTTGGTAGGAGTAAGGTTTGTCCATGTTGGAGTGGGATGCTACAGATAAGCAAAGAGAAGCAGCTAGAATGACCAATCAATGTAGTAACTGATCAGATTTGGAGACATCAGTATCAATGTATACTTAGCTAACATAGGTATAGGTGATTAAATATAAAAATATTTATAAATATATGTTTATCCATAGGTTAGTATATATGCGCGTGTATACACACATACACACTACATACACGCAAGCGCACACGCACTCACATACACACACTGTCAGCTGAGAGGCCCTAGAAACAATTACACCCTAATAGCAACAAAAACACCTATTACCCAGACTTTGGACTTCAACAAAAAGAACAAGAGCTCCTTAGAGAAAAGACTAGTTCTTGGAATGGTGCAGAAAATATATAAAACAAGCCTGGAGCATTTTGTAATCCAGGAAGTAAGAAAGTGCTCAAAAGTAAGGTTATGAGGATATATCAAAGGGATACAGGAGTCACCTGAAAAAGTTCCCAATAGCTAAGATGCAAAAACAATTAAGAAACAAAGAAAACTAAGTAGCTTTGGATTATAATCCAAAGTATAAAATAAATATTCATAAATTCATAAATGGGAGACAATAGATAAAAACTTCCAAATAACCATGCAGATAATATGCTCTTATGAAGGTATAGTATCATTTCCCTCAAGTGTGGACTGTGCATAGTGACCTTGGTTCAGAGAGTATATTATGGAAAGGGAGGAGAAAAAATTAGTACCTTAAACCAGTGATCATGGTTAATATGATAAACAGAATAATGGTTTCAAAAATGTCCACGTAATCATCCGTGGAGCACGTGAATGTATTGTTACATGGCAAAGAAAATTAAGTTTGCAGATAAAATAAAGTTGCTAACCAGTTGACTTTAAGATAGGAAGATTATCTTTTATTATTCAGATGGGCCTAATGTAATCACAAGGTCCTTAAAAATAGAAGAAGGAAACAAAAGTCAGAGGAAGATGTGACTATGAAAAAAGGCACAGAGTGATACATTACTGACCTTGAAGGTGGAGGAAAGAAGCCAGGAGTTAAGGAATGTGGGCAGCCTCTAGAAGCTGGAAAGCTAGAAAACGATGCTACTCTAAAGCCCCTGGAAAAGAACACAGCTCCCTTGACATATTAATTTTAGTCTAGAGACCTATGTTGGATTTATAACCTATGAAATATAAGGTAATAGTTTCTGTTGTTTACGCTTCTAAGTGTGTGGCAATTTGTTGTAGCAGTAATAGAAAGTAAATACAGGTTACATTAACAGTGAAAAGTTATATTGATAATGTGTACCTTTGACATTTTGTGATGAGAATAGCACCTTATCTCTGTGGTCTTTTCCCAAAACCCATTTTCCTTGTCTAATCACGAGAAAGGCATCAAGCAAATCCCAGTTGAGACACATTATACGAAACTTCTGACCAACAATCCTTAAAACTGACCAGGTCATCAAAAACCAAGAAATTTTGAGAAACTTGCCACCAAGTAGAGTTTAAGGAGACATGACAATGTATGTAAAGTAATCGTATCTAGAATAAAATTCTAGAAAAGAAAAAAAAGGACATTAGAGTAAAACTGAAACTATTTGAATAAATTATGCATTTTAGTTAATAATACCAATATTGGTTTATTAATTGTGATAAATGTACCATACTAATGTAAGATGTTAATAATAAGGGAAACTGAGTTTGAGAAACTGAGTATTATGTGACTTAATTGTGTCATCTTTTGCCACTGTAAATTTATATTCCCTCAGAACTACTTGGAAATCTTTGCATTTAAAACACTGACTCCTTTTCTCATTCCTCAATAGTTAACAATACATAAATACAAACGATAGGCTCTTTAAGTCCCTCTAAAGTCATCCTCGAAATGTTTCTACTATCTCTGTAATAATTTCGTAAATATAACACTATTGTGAAAAAAAAATAATTTTCTTTAAAAAAGCCTTTTGATATAATCTGCCCCCACTACACAAAGGAGGTGATTGGTGAGGAGGTCCCACCTCCTTAGTAAATATACCTGGAATGAATGGTTTCATTTACATAGTTTTTAGTCGTAGATACTATTTCTAGACAGTTTCTCACGTACTTTATATGAATTAGACATTTAGTCATCACAAGAATCCATCAAGATACTTGTTATCAGCATTTTCAGATGAAGAAAAAGGCTTACAGACAAAAGCTAAGGTCACAGAGAGAATGAGTATTAGAGTCAGGAACTGAAGGTAATTCTAACATTAAACTGATGCTTCAGTCCACTGTACCTCTTCTCTTAGTAATCTCAAATACACCGTCTAGTCTGGGGGAAATCATTCTGACGTTTTAAAACTTTAGCAAAGTTTCAGACTCCATATTCTCTTTCTGTGCTCTCAGAAAGTTACCTACTGTAATTGAGAGCTGCACAACTGAATTGGAGGAGCAGAGGCTGGAAGTTTGCAATAGCCCTGGGGAGGCACATATCTACAAAAATCTGACAGAAGACTGACTTTTTGAGTTAAGCAGGAGTTAACTGTGCAACACCTGCCTTCTAGTCTCCTCATGTCCCTTCTGTGCTGCCACGTTCCAAAGGTTCAACTAGGATTACATAAACCTTATTGGTTAAAGTGGTAGGCCCATAACATTTATGGGGTCCTTAAACATACCAGCTGTCACAAACTAATACTTTCCTTAAAACCAATTCTCTTAGTTATTTAATTTTACAGACTGTTTCTGAGGAGACAGGTGGAAATTTCACAGCCTGAGAAAAATTTAAATAAGGGGAAAAATCCTTTTCATGAACACTGGATTACATGTAAAATCAATGTGAAATATCTATATTACACAAACACTAAGTTTTATTTACAACAACATCCAAAAACTTGAAGCATGTGCTTGCTTGTGGTAGATTTGTTTCTTTCATATTATACAAGTTTAAAGATAAAAATCAAACTACTGATAATTCCGGAAAATTGAAATCTGGTTTTAGAGGCAATTATTTTTTAGGTTTCCCCCCTCCCCCATTAACCTCATTTTGGCATTTTTTCTTTTTACATACTTGCTGAATATATTACTCTAATATATACATGCTTTATTTTTTTTTAAATTATAAACTGTTTTCAAAGCACTTGTACAGCCATAACCTTATCTCACAACAAGCATACTTCGATCTGCATTTGGCATTCTCTGATGAGACTACAGTAATATTCTCTTTTCATTGACTTTTCTTTTGCTGTATTGAATCTTTTACATATCTTAGTTACTTCTTTTCCTTTCACTTTTGTTAACTCACATATTCTAGATGGCACACATAATCTAACAGAGAATTCAACATTTTGGAAATGTATATGTTTAAGCATGCAACAGGGGCATTCTTGATTTCACTATAAAATTTTAAAATCAGTTTTCCAAATAAGTGTAGGAAGGTTTTTGTTATTTGCTAACCCTGACTGTCAAATTTTGGGTTTGAGAAATGTCTGAGGAGGTTGTTAAAAGAATAGATGCTGCTTTCCCTCTTGAGACCATCAGAGCTGGAGATGAACATTTATGAGTTAAACCATCTTAACGGGCGACTCTGTGGCACATGAAATCTGAGATCCAGCACACTGTCAAATGTTTTCAAATTATCTCCCTTCTTAAATTTGAGTGTATTACATGTCACTTTCATTATACTTTTTGGCAAATGAGTGAGAACATTAAATTCTATGAGGGCTCTTAGAAAACTTTTGCCTAAGAACAAAAGTTTTAATGCGAGCCTGTCTAGACCATTGGGATGGTTAGTCATCCAACAATAACATAGAAGAAAAGTGATTGACAAAATTAATAGGGAAAGTTTTTATTAAAACTATTACTCTATTGCCTAAATTGATGACAACATGTAATTTTCTTCTTCACAGCCCTCACTATAATTTGCTTCATTTAGTTCACTAAAAGGAAAGTTATATTTTTCTGTGATCACTGTGGCAACATCAAAAGGTGCGTTCGTGTATTATGTCATGTGGCATTTTATAATGCCACCCAAAAGGCACATCTTAACAAGAAAGCAAAAGGTTAATTTCAGTTATGATCATCCCTTGCTTGTGACCACTTGAGTGATCCTGCTCAGATTACACAGAATATACAAAATATACTCCTCCTACACATGCCAACCTGTTAGAGAGATATCCTGCTCTTTAAATGTTCCCACCCTTAAAATAGATTTTTCTAAAGATCAGCTTCAGAACTCAAATTCAGTACCAACTTTCTTGTAAAAAAAAAAAAAATTATTCAGATAACTCTCACTGTATTTTTCTTTGAGCCCTTGGTATCTCTTGTTGGCACTGGTATGATGTCAAGAATTTATTTCTTTATTCCTAAACTCTGGATTTCTTCAAGGACTAATGGCAGTACATCTCTTAAGAAGAAAAACTTGATTTCTGAGGTCATGTGATTCTCAAGGAGAAGAATACATCTTTCTAAATCGGAACATATAGTTTTCCAGCTTAAAATCCATGTGCTTTCCCCATAGTAAAAAAAATTAAATTTTCTCAACATGGTTTAAGCCTCTCTACAATCTTTTCTCCTCCAGCTTCATCATCTAACGTTTCTGCCTTCACCCTGAAGGGCCACATTAAACTGCATGTAGCTCCCTGCATATTCCACTTTGTTTCTTATTGCTCATGCTCTCTCTGCAGTATATGTCGTCACTTTTATATTCTTCCTGCTTGATTCTGGAGCCCAGCTAACATCTCACACTTTTTCTTACTGCTCAGAAAAGGCATGTGATAAGAATCCTGCTTGTCCTTTAGGCTAGGTTAGGTGATATACCCTACAGTTCCATAATGTGCATTCTGCCAGAGTGTATTTAATTTTGTTTTCATTGTATTTCTCTACCATTATACTGACCTATTTAAGAAATATGTCTAATATATCTTGGAAATTTCTAGAAATAGTCTCATAGTTACCCCACAATAAATACTGAATAATGGAATTAATAGATATTTCTAGCTGATATATTTAGCATATTAAATGTCAACAAGTACCTTTGAATTTAGTGCATAATTGAGTTAATGAAGACTGTGCAATCATCAGGCTAAAAATTATCTACTATAGGCAGTTGTCAAACACCAAGTCAAAAACAACATTGTTTTTATTCTGAAATTTTGTCTCAGGGTAATATTTTTTTTTACTTGTTTCAGAAGTATTTTAATATATTGTAGATATAGATACACATACATCTTTTTAGAGAAAGCCTGTTTCTTGAGTTCTTTCGGCTATGATTCACTGTTATTACACTGGAGTCCTGTTGGTATGGTGTCAGGTGTGGGAAGAAGGGAATTTCTAAAATCTTATGATTAAATATCAGTTTTTTAGTGGGCCTGTGTGAGCTGTGACCTTCACAAATGTTTTCCAGGGGTATAGTTCCCCCACCTCCACCTCTACTCCCATTCCTTTACAGAAGCATTTCCAATTTATTTCTTTGAACCCCTAATTCTTTTTGACTATGTTTCCTCCCCTCACCCCTTAAGTGAAACAGAAAGGGTATGGAGGCTGGAATGGGAGGAATGACCTTCTTTCAGATCAGGTAAGGCTCACAGATTATTGTTTCCTGGAGAGCAGGGCTTTGTTATAGAGAAGGTATTGAGTGTATCTAATAATGTTTACTCTTCCCCTCCTCCATCAAATTCATGAGAGGATCTTTCTCAGATCTTCAACATGAGAACTGACAAGAAATTCTGAGATGCCCCAAATTAAATTACAGCAAGGGGAAAGCTGAAGGAAGAGACAAGGGAGGTTAATCAGTTAACAACTGCAGAACACAATCAACCAAAGACTGCTTACATTCCTGAGTGAATGTTGAAACTCTGAATTAACTTTCAACTAAATACTTCTGCTGTTATCTAAAGAGAATAAATAGCCAGGTGCCACAGACCACCAGGCACCTCCACGTCTTGCTTACATGTGAACTGTCTGGGCTGTTGCTTGCCACCAACTCAAAGGAGCAAATGCTTCTATAGTACAAACTCTGCATCTATCCCAGAACTAGCCTCACTTCTCCTTCTCCTGCCCCCTTTATCTATAGCGAATATAAATTCTTTCAAAACAACTTATATCTTTCTTCCCAAAACTGTTTCCAGAAAGGAGCCTCTCAGCCCCAAGACAGCAGTCATGTTTGCCTTTCTACCTGACGCTGTGGTTCAGACTTCATGCCCCAGGACGTAGTCCTCTTTTGGCTGACATCTAGTTTTACAAAACTTTTCAGAAAAGCTTTTGGCAGTGAAAGTTTTTTGTTTAACAGAACGTAATGGGATTCCTCGGGGTAAAGCCAGTGATGGAGTGGAAAATCCCTAATATTGCAACCCCAGGAGTTCCTCATTTTCATGCTGTCCGCAGTCAGCCTCTAATAATTTGTCAAAATTACGATTTAAGTGTTCTACCTGTTAGCTTATAACTCCGGTCTTCTGTTCCAAGTTAGCATATCTCGGCTGTGACTCTCAACATGCTTCCGTTTCTTCAGATTTCACAGTGTTGTTTTTTGCCTGCTCTGATGGGTCTAAGAAAAACTGATTTTTTTGTGTATCCAGCTATTTTTTGTTATAAGAACAAAAGTAAGGACTTCCTAGCTCTTTACATGTTGGAACTAAAACAATCTCTTCCAGACAGCTGTTTTCTGATTTTTCTTGTTATTTCTATGATTTCCATTCTGGTAAAGCAGAAGCTGTACCTTCTCTTATTTTTTATTATTAGCTCCTTATTTCATGTTCCCTGGATTTCTGATTAAGGCCTCAATTCTCATGGTTGTGTTGATGGAATAATTTTATGTCCTCAATGATTTTTGTGTCATCGGATAGTTTCCTAGTATTTAAAACAACAACATCAAAAACAAATATACGAGTGAAAAAAAAATCATTATTTCGAAGGTTGTTTACTGTATCTCACTCTAGGTGTCTTAAATCTAGGAGGATTTAAAGTTGTCTTGATATTATAAAGACAAAGACTTATGCCCATTACAGAT
>NW_011888790.1:11965346-11969021 GCF_000151845.1 Pteropus vampyrus | reverse complement strand
CAGGTGTGGGAAGAAGGGAATTTCTAAAATCTTATGATTAAATATCAGTTTTTTAGTGGGCCTGTGTGAGCTGTGACCTTCACAAATGTTTTCCAGGGGTATAGTTCCCCCACCTCCACCTCTACTCCCATTCCTTTACAGAAGCATTTCCAATTTATTTCTTTGAACCCCTAATTCTTTTTGACTATGTTTCCTCCCCTCACCCCTTAAGTGAAACAGAAAGGGTATGGAGGCTGGAATGGGAGGAATGACCTTCTTTCAGATCAGGTAAGGCTCACAGATTATTGTTTCCTGGAGAGCAGGGCTTTGTTATAGAGAAGGTATTGAGTGTATCTAATAATGTTTACTCTTCCCCTCCTCCATCAAATTCATGAGAGGATCTTTCTCAGATCTTCAACATGAGAACTGACAAGAAATTCTGAGATGCCCCAAATTAAATTACAGCAAGGGGAAAGCTGAAGGAAGAGACAAGGGAGGTTAATCAGTTAACAACTGCAGAACACAATCAACCAAAGACTGCTTACATTCCTGAGTGAATGTTGAAACTCTGAATTAACTTTCAACTAAATACTTCTGCTGTTATCTAAAGAGAATAAATAGCCAGGTGCCACAGACCACCAGGCACCTCCACGTCTTGCTTACATGTGAACTGTCTGGGCTGTTGCTTGCCACCAACTCAAAGGAGCAAATGCTTCTATAGTACAAACTCTGCATCTATCCCAGAACTAGCCTCACTTCTCCTTCTCCTGCCCCCTTTATCTATAGCGAATATAAATTCTTTCAAAACAACTTATATCTTTCTTCCCAAAACTGTTTCCAGAAAGGAGCCTCTCAGCCCCAAGACAGCAGTCATGTTTGCCTTTCTACCTGACGCTGTGGTTCAGACTTCATGCCCCAGGACGTAGTCCTCTTTTGGCTGACATCTAGTTTTACAAAACTTTTCAGAAAAGCTTTTGGCAGTGAAAGTTTTTTGTTTAACAGAACGTAATGGGATTCCTCGGGGTAAAGCCAGTGATGGAGTGGAAAATCCCTAATATTGCAACCCCAGGAGTTCCTCATTTTCATGCTGTCCGCAGTCAGCCTCTAATAATTTGTCAAAATTACGATTTAAGTGTTCTACCTGTTAGCTTATAACTCCGGTCTTCTGTTCCAAGTTAGCATATCTCGGCTGTGACTCTCAACATGCTTCCGTTTCTTCAGATTTCACAGTGTTGTTTTTTGCCTGCTCTGATGGGTCTAAGAAAAACTGATTTTTTTGTGTATCCAGCTATTTTTTGTTATAAGAACAAAAGTAAGGACTTCCTAGCTCTTTACATGTTGGAACTAAAACAATCTCTTCCAGACAGCTGTTTTCTGATTTTTCTTGTTATTTCTATGATTTCCATTCTGGTAAAGCAGAAGCTGTACCTTCTCTTATTTTTTATTATTAGCTCCTTATTTCATGTTCCCTGGATTTCTGATTAAGGCCTCAATTCTCATGGTTGTGCTGATGGAATAATTTTATGTCCTCAATGATTTTTGTGTCATCAGATAGTTTCCTAGTATTTAAAACAACAACATCAAAAACAAATATACAAGTGAAAAAAAAATCATTATTTCGAAGGTTGTTTACTGTATCTCACTCTAGGTGTCTTAAATCTAGGAGGATTTAAAGTTGTCTTGATATTATAAAGACAAAGACTTATGCCCATTACAGATAAGTTACAGATGCATACTTCTTCCTTAAATTGATTAATAGAAAGACTGTTTTACTCCAGTTTCTCAAAATGTGATCTTAAGACCATCTATAACAAAATAACCTGGAAATTTATTCAGAATGCAAATTCCTAAGCCTAAATCTTGCCTATTAAAACTGAACATCGGGGAGTTGGGCCTGGAAATATAAATTTTGTAAGATCTCCAGGTGATGTTTATATACACTAAATATTGAGAATTACTGTTTTTAACATATATTAACTTTTGCTATTAGCTACGGTAAGTCAAAAGCTATCTAAGTCTACCTTTCTCCAAGGAATGGATTGTTCAGTCAAGTATCATTCTGTATAACTAAATGATAAATGTAACCCAGATTATCAGACTACATGAATCACCAACACAAAATTTACTTTCTAAATCCTTTAACGTTTTAAAGATTCATCTCATGGAGCTGTTTATTTCTTCAACCAGGGCAGGGGTGTGAAAGCTTTCTTAACAGTTCTTCTAATTATACAATCACACTATCAACCATGTAAAATGAATCAATACTGCAATGTTGTTTCAGTACACCGCTTTTGGAAGAAATACACTAGAAACTAGGCTGTATTGTCAATCATAAAATAAAATTGTGTAGAATGACATGAAACATAGCATCTCAAAATCAAATATAGAAAATAGCCTACTTTTTTCCCCTCCTGCCATCCTCAGACACGGAGTTAAAAGAACTTATAAGGAATCACCCAATATCACTCTTAATATTTAAGTTTACTTCCTTTACATCTTAATAAGAAAATACCATATAGGAGGGTAGGGGGAGGGTGAAGTGGATAAAGGGGATCAAATATATGGTAAATACAATAGAATATACAGATGTCAAATTATAATGTACACCTGAAATTTATATAATTGTATTAATCCATGTTACCCCAATAAACAATAAAAAAAAAGAAATTACCACATAATGCTTGCTTTATTCTATTAAAATCTATTTAAGAAATGAATCCTTGGCATTTTACATTTTTCATTCCACTTTCGGGATGGGAATGTAAGTAAAAATTGGGGTGAAATGTTCTTAGTCCTACTTCATCTTTCATTTTTCCATCCCCAACCTACTTTTCTCTGTGATCAATCAAGAACTGTGTGGGAATAATGCACGAGTCAGTCCAGGTTAAAATGGAAATTCTTCAAAAGGATTCAGTATAAATAGACCTGATAAATAACATTTATGAATAGGTATAGTTCACTTATTTCGTGGAAGGTCAGAAGACATGGGTTACGTGAAAAGACTTCCTCTGATTAAGCTGAAAAAGTTCTATCAAACTAGATAGAATCTTGTTTGTAATTTATCCATAATTGGTCTTTGAAGGGCAAGCAAGATTTCCACTTTCACTGGATGTCATTTCAAGAAAAGAAAGTTCTATAATAAAAGATCCTATGGCATGAAAAGACTAATACATTAGCAAATCTGATGCTCTATGATAACTGACACTGTTGTTTTCAATGCACTAGTAGTGAAATTTGGGGAATATGTGAAAAAGAAACTGTCTTGGTGCAGTAATGAAAAATACTATATGAACATGGGATAAACCATTTTGCAAAAAGTGTGTGAAGATACTAGGCAAGTGGAGATGGCATCCATGTCGTAATTTGCATTTATTAAGTGCTGACTATGTATCAGACTCAATGCCAGTGCTCTACATCGATATTTTATTTAACAGCTATATCATTTTGGTAAAGTATCATCATCGTGAAAATTTACACATGGTGAAACTAAGGGTTACGAAGTCAGTACTTGCTATGAAAAAGGATTGGAATCCAGATCAACTTAAATCTAAAGCACATCCACTTTCCTTATATACCATATGACTTAAGGATCATGGATATGTATTCCCTTCAACTTTTATGGTATCTAGATCTTTGTCTCTCCAAGGATCACCAAACCCCTCAACTAAGTTGTTAATTTTGTCTTCCATTCTCTTT
>NW_011888790.1:11964722-11965296 GCF_000151845.1 Pteropus vampyrus | reverse complement strand
TTGCTTAGCTTCTGAGATCAGACAGGATCCGGCTTGTTCAGGGTGGCATGGCCATAGACTCCCTCCCTTTTTTCTTTCCTTCCTTCTCTCTTTCATCAAAGACTTAATAAATGTCCACTGTGTGCCATATCCCATTCTAAGCAAAGACATATAGTAGTAAACAAACAAAAAAGTCTCAATGTCAAGGAGCTTTCGTTCTAGTGAAATTTTATTTATATAAAAATAGAAGTGAATTTCTATTGAAATTTTTCCTTTAAATTCTGCATATTTTTTTCAGAAGATCAACATGGCAAAATAAAATCCATGAGTACTCAATAATAATGTTGCTTATATTGAGATAGATTAAATGTTATTGTCATGATTAAATGAGTAAGATCTCATTAACCACTTTTGTATCCTCAGGACATAGTATAATTTATGATACTTAGTTGACACACCATAAATACATTCATGAATTTACGAGATTTGTGTCAGGGATTGCTCTTTGTATTATAGTAGCCACTAGCTACATTAGATATTTAATTCATATTTAAATTGGTTAAAATTAAATAAAATTAAAAATACAGTTTTACAG
>NW_011888790.1:11964403-11964672 GCF_000151845.1 Pteropus vampyrus | reverse complement strand
AATATATTTGACTTGGAAAAATGTTCAAAGATTCTTTAACATCTCCAGCACATCTTATTAAATGTCTGAAGCAATCTTATGTGGGCCTGATATAGCCTTATATGTAGATCAAGGGTAAGAAAACCTCATTATATCTGTACCTACATTATTTGTCTTATTGATACAATCATATAATTTAATATCAATGTCATAATCCAACATTATAAGATTTGATAGAACAACTGTATACTTGTCCATCTGTCTGTCCTTCTTCCTTTCTTTCTTATTTA
>NW_011888790.1:11958375-11964353 GCF_000151845.1 Pteropus vampyrus | reverse complement strand
ATCATTAGTCACATTTCAATCGATCAATAGCCACATTTGGCTACCATATTGGATGGTGCAGAGAACATGTTAATGTCTTTAACTTTTGTAGTTGAGTACTTTGTTTCAATTCTTTTATGTTTAATAATATGCATTTTTTACTATGAAATTTCCTCAGAAAATTCAGTTCTTTAGGTACGCTACCCATATTTCAAACCCTCAAGTTTCAATGTGGTAGGCTAGGGCTACAATACTGAACAATGAAGAGAACAATCCATCATTGCAGAAAGTTCAATTAGATAGCATTACTGACTAATTTCACTATTGCACTTGATGTCCACTATTGTTCAAAAAAATAATCTTAATGTTACAGTTGCAGAAAGAGAATAAAATTTTAGGAGGTAATTTGAATTTCTCTTTCTGCAACTGAGAATTAAGACTGTATTTTTAAGTTTTTGTAATTATTTGTTAAATTTAAAAATTGCACTCAATGTTATGTTATTATGGTGAGATGATGCAGCTAGTCAAATTTCTGCTTTGGGGAATTTTCTAAACTGGTCTCTTAAGCTTAGTATGAGATCTTGTTTTGTAATATATACTTCAACATTTTAAAAAAGTTTTATGACTGTTTGAAAAGATTATACGTAGTCTTTATTTGTAGGGTACAATGTTAAATATTTTTACATTATATGAACATTCCTGATTATCTCATTTAAAGGCTCTATTCTTCTTTCAGATTTTTCCTTAGGGTGTCTAAAATTGTCTGCAGCTATATATACAAATCACATTTTCTCTTTAAGAATTGATGCTTATTAGCATCCTGAGGTATCTTCCAAGGATATTGGGGAGGGATATGCATGCTCTTCCCTGGCACACTAAATGAGACATGGCCAAGAGTAAATTAAAGGCATTTACAGAACTCATTACCCAACTATTTCTAATCTTCTATATAATCCACAATTTTGAGAAGAATTTCTCAATCTTCTACATTTTTCTTTTCTACTAAAGGCTCTTTTCAAATTTCCAAGCCAGTTATAAGCCTCAGTCTAGGGAGTCTGATTTAAAAAGGAATATATTTCTAAAAGCTATTTTATATTTTCTGCTTAAAAATAGAACATATCTTTCTGGAGTGACATTTTTTGACCATCTCTCTATGATGATATAGTAGGTAGTCCTGCATTAGGAGAGGAAAAAGACTCTAAGATCCATTGTAATTATATTTACTGTGATGGTAATTCCAGGATAATTAGCTCAAGCAGAAGCATGGTAATATGGTAGAAGATCAATCCTTCATGGGGAATTTGGCATATGGTATGCTCTTATTCTTTTTGGTAAATGCATAGATGAATAAAATCAGGGAATATTTTGACCATCAAATGACATACAAATGAATAAATGAAGAGTATCTGCTGGTTGAGGGAAAGAAAATAGTCATATAGAGATGAATGTCTGAAAAGAATGTTGAGGAATGAGAGAAGTATTTTTTCCATATCCATCCAGGTGAACAGTAGTAACTAATAGGCTCATTTTAGTTATAAATGCTTAAATTCAAAATATTGTAAAACTCAAATGTATTCAATTTAGCCAAAATGCTAATAATAACACTGATTCCTATAGTGTAAAAAAAGATACTTATACATATATTTCAAGCCTAGGATAATCTTTTTTCTTCTTGCATTCCTTCATAGTAAAAAGAAAGAGTGGAAAAGACAGATGTAATATGTTGGAATACCTATGAATAAATTTGTTATCACTATGGATCATTAATGTGTAACACTAATAAAATAGAAGACCAACATGATCCAGAGTTTATGTGAAATTACATTAAAATAAATAACATTCTATCAGAAAAATATTAAATCTTTGCTCAGGCTTTAAAGATACTCAAAAGTCAATGAATTGTGAAGGCAAATGTTAACGTCATCATTAGATATTCCCCTCTCCTCTCTGTCTCACCTATGCCACACAGCAACTCCTAGAAAATATTTTCTCCCCCATCTCCTTCTGGTACCTTAACCTATCTTCTCCATACTCCTTGTTATCCCCACTATGTGCTCTCTTTCTTTTCTCTTCACTTACATCCATACTATTCTCCACATTGTTTCTCCTCCTTCTATATATCTTACCATAAAATGCTCTTGATTCCTTAAATGAAAATTTCCCCTTGCTTCCTTTTCCCCCTAAAATATTAAAAGCTATCTATGCACTTGCAGACTATTTGGCATAAAGCACTGGGGAAAACTTCAGCTGTCATACAAGTATTCTTGGATCTGAGTCCTAAATTTGCCTATAATTGGCTGTGTGTGTGCACATTTTTTCCCCTATTTGTGCCTTAGTTTCCTTATTTGTAAAATGAATAAAATATATGCATATCTTAGAGCTGTGATACAAATAAGATAATTTATGTGTAAATACCTAGCACCTAGTTCAACAGTAATTTTTCTCCTCCTTTGTCCCACCCCTTCATAATTCTAATAGAGCTTCAATGTCTGTAGAGAATATGGTAGATCTCATAAAACATCAACTGTTTTTAATTCAGTTCATTTAATATTCTTTCTTTCTCTATTTACATCTGCATCAATAAAAATGATTTTTAAATAGAAGGCTTAAAAAAGGCAGGATAAAATGTGGTTCTAATAAATATATTATGATAAGCTTTTAATGAGGACATATTGGACTTTCTTTACTATTTTTCCACTTTCTCGGTATGAAAAAGAAGAAAACTAACCAAACTGGAGCTTTTACTGAATTAAATTATTCTACTTCTAAAAGCTATTAGGGAATTCTATGCTAACTTTACACTTGGCTCAACAGTCATAACAACAAGAATTCCACAAAGAATTTAAACTACTTACCACTACTTAGAGGTAAACAGGTTAAATTAAGTTAGGAGATGTTACTGACCAAAGTTTCATGATAATTTCTTATATTTTAACAATAAAAATACCCTTAAATATTTAAAATAAATTATTCACATTAATGGAATAAAGTATACATATTTTTATGTTTTTATATAAAATATAAATTGTTAGAAAAAGAACAGCATTTTCAGGTTTTGCTGTTTTGAGAGCCTGTCTAAAAAGGCAGCATAGCCTTTGGTTAACTGTACCGATGCAGTAGTCAAACTTCATGGGTTGGAATACAGTTCTACCCTTTACTAGGGTAAAGTATTAATTAATCTTCTTATGCCTCAGGTCCCTCATCTGTAAAACTGTGACGTTAATTGATGACCAAACATTGGAGATACTATCAAGGAATTTACATAGCATCTAGTAAGTGCTAAATAAAATGGTTGCAGGAGCCAATGTCAGTGGAGCAGCAGTGCGTATGTAGTAGAAGAAATACTGGCCAGGACCTGTGCATCCATAGTCTGGGCTCTGGTCTGGTCAGAAGCTTCCTATATTCTGGTCATGGCTTTATCTCTCTGGGCCTTGACCTTCTCATCTGAAATTATCTCCAATTTTTAAAATTCTATGAGCTATTGCATTTCTTAACACTGTGGGGAATAAGATGATTGAATCAAAATCTCACATGTATTCAACATCTGTTCTTAGAATCCACACTTAAAGAACTAGAATAAATTTGGAAATTCATGGGGCTATAATACTTAGTATTATATTCAGAAGAACATATTAACAAAAAACATTATCTCCCAACATAAATGGAAGTCTATTGAATAGTGAATAGAAATAAAAATAATTTTCATCTGTTTTATATACCATTAATCATCAAAAAAGAATAAAAATGATAATTATGTAAAAATGCACTTTGGGATATGCAAGAATAATTTTTTTAATCATGGTTCTCTTTAGAAATAAACAACTTTGTAGCCAAATATGAAGACTGACTAAATTTTTGTTTTGTTGTTAGGTAGAAATATTTTACTCTGGCTGAAATTATGCTGGGAGATGAGATCAAGAAACTGATTAAACTGACTACATTTTCCAGTGAGGCTACTTAGGAATAACGTAAAGAAAAAACACATTTAGCATAGATTTTTTTCAAAGGCTATTTCTGTTTTTGCATATATGTTTACATATTCTGTTTCTACTCAGCTACCAAATTAACAATTATATGAGCCAGAAGAAACCACCTAATTAAAGAATAGAATGTTATCTGTGCGATTACACTTCCTTTGGTTTTATTATAGAGTTATCTGTGAAGATGATGAAATACTGCTCACTACTAAGTTATTTATGCCTATATGGCCATTTATCACTAGAGGTAATTATTGTGGCTTGGTGTATAGCCTGAGTCCCAGACTAACGCTGCATTAGCAGGGGATTTCTGCAACAGTTCAGTGTAATCCTGATAAGATAAACTTGTTTGTCTCTACCATCCTTCCAGCCCACCTTTCTGGTGTTTTTCATCTTAGTGAACGAAAACATCTATCCAGAAGCACAAGCTGAAAAATCTGAGAGTCATTTCTGAGACTGCCCTTCTTTCTAGCACTCCTACCATATCCAATTCATCACTAATTTTTAATATTTTTTCACTTAAATATTTCTTGAATACTTCTATTTCTCCCAATTTCCAACACTACCACCTAACCAAGCTGACACTGTCTTCTGTCCTACTTCACTTGTCACCTATAACTACTTTTCCTCATTCACATTTTTCTCTCTTTAAACCATTCTCTACCTTTAAATTATTTTCTTTATTCTTAGGCAAAGCCACCATGACCTTAACATGTCTGATTCCCTCTACTAGAATATTCTTTCCATCACTAATGCTTCATATAGACACATCCTCAGGAATGTCTTCTCATTCTGTGACTTTCCTTTATAGTATTTCTCACAATATATTCATATGTTCATTTATGTAATTATTTGATTAATGTCTGTCTCTCCTGAGAGTGGCCATTGTGCCTGATTTTGCTAGCTGTTGTTTGTCCAGCACAAAGCACAGTGCTTGGAGCACAATAGGCATTGAATATTTTTTGAATGAATGAGTGAATAAATGAAGAAATGATTGTCAGTATTATAAACGCCTTTCTGTCATGGCTCCGTCTTTGACTAAGATAGATATCTTGTATTAATTGATTTAGGGTGAACAAAAAGAGAACTGAACACATTTAAATCATCTAGATAAAATGTTTTATGACATCAGATTATCTCTGTTGTGGTGGTGCCATGTGGCAATATAATTAAGTGATTAGGGTACTTTTCATGATTTAAATCTATTAATTATCTTAATGTAAACAGTTTCCTTAAAATCTGTGAGCTTTAACTTAAAACTTCCATTAGACTATAATGATGTTATTTTATTGTGTATTATAAAGTGTTGAATAATCATATATAATTTTACTTAGACCTGGAATAACTGCTGTTTTTATTTCATTCTTCTTTATATTCAAGTTTTCATTTTTTTAAACTGTAAGCGAACATTAAGTGAGCCAAATAATAAATTTTCACTAGATACTTCACATATGTTCCTCACACAATATTACTCAAAAACAAACTCTCAAGTAGGCGTCTATTCTTTGGAGGCAGAACCCTAACAGATTGTTCAGTCAAACCAAAAGCTTTATTTTTCTTACTCTTTCTCTCATTCTCTCTTCTCCTCTCCCTTTTTCTGTGTTCTCTTCTGCCCTCATCCCAAACTGTCCTCAGATCATCTCCTCACTAATCTCTAAACTTCTGCCAGTCTCCTCTCTACCGTAAACCTGCTCAGGACACAAAGACATGCCTCTCTGGGCTACAAATATGTATTCTTTATTTCTGTCCATCACATTGGACATTTTCTCTGGGTTCTTTAGCCATAGTTGTAACCCTTGCTCTTCTCATCACATTTACCACATCGATCCTGCTCTATCACTTGCTAAGCATGTGACTTTTGGCTTTGTGCCTCAGTTTCCTCTGCTATCAGACATAACAACAGTATTTGAGGAGATACCCTGAACTAAGACAATTTGAGGGCCCCTGTTTAACAAATACAAAAGTGAAAGTAAAAATTGGTGCAGTGTGGTTATTTATTGAGAATAAGAAAATAAATCAAAA
>NW_011888790.1:11948528-11958325 GCF_000151845.1 Pteropus vampyrus | reverse complement strand
GTGTTTTTCATCTTAGTGAACGAAAACATCTATCCAGAAGCACAAGCTGAAAAATCTGAGAGTCATTTCTGAGACTGCCCTTCTTTCTAGCACTCCTACCATATCCAATTCATCACTAATTTTTAATATTTTTTCACTTAAATATTTCTTGAATACTTCTATTTCTCCCAATTTCCAACACTACCACCTAACCAAGCTGACACTGTCTTCTGTCCTACTTCACTTGTCACCTATAACTACTTTTCCTCATTCACATTTTTCTCTCTTTAAACCATTCTCTACCTTTAAATTATTTTCTTTATTCTTAGGCAAAGCCACCATGACCTTAACATGTCTGATTCCCTCTACTAGAATATTCTTTCCATCACTAATGCTTCATATAGACACATCCTCAGGAATGTCTTCTCATTCTGTGACTTTCCTTTATAGTATTTCTCACAATATATTCATATGTTCATTTATGTAATTATTTGATTAATGTCTGTCTCTCCTGAGAGTGGCCATTGTGCCTGATTTTGCTAGCTGTTGTTTGTCCAGCACAAAGCACAGTGCTTGGAGCACAATAGGCATTGAATATTTTTTGAATGAATGAGTGAATAAATGAAGAAATGATTGTCAGTATTATAAACGCCTTTCTGTCATGGCTCCGTCTTTGACTAAGATAGATATCTTGTATTAATTGATTTAGGGTGAACAAAAAGAGAACTGAACACATTTAAATCATCTAGATAAAATGTTTTATGACATCAGATTATCTCTGTTGTGGTGGTGCCATGTGGCAATATAATTAAGTGATTAGGGTACTTTTCATGATTTAAATCTATTAATTATCTTAATGTAAACAGTTTCCTTAAAATCTGTGAGCTTTAACTTAAAACTTCCATTAGACTATAATGATGTTATTTTATTGTGTATTATAAAGTGTTGAATAATCATATATAATTTTACTTAGACCTGGAATAACTGCTGTTTTTATTTCATTCTTCTTTATATTCAAGTTTTCATTTTTTTAAACTGTAAGCGAACATTAAGTGAGCCAAATAATAAATTTTCACTAGATACTTCACATATGTTCCTCACACAATATTACTCAAAAACAAACTCTCAAGTAGGCGTCTATTCTTTGGAGGCAGAACCCTAACAGATTGTTCAGTCAAACCAAAAGCTTTATTTTTCTTACTCTTTCTCTCATTCTCTCTTCTCCTCTCCCTTTTTCTGTGTTCTCTTCTGCCCTCATCCCAAACTGTCCTCAGATCATCTCCTCACTAATCTCTAAACTTCTGCCAGTCTCCTCTCTACCGTAAACCTGCTCAGGACACAAAGACATGCCTCTCTGGGCTACAAATATGTATTCTTTATTTCTGTCCATCACATTGGACATTTTCTCTGGGTTCTTTAGCCATAGTTGTAACCCTTGCTCTTCTCATCACATTTACCACATCGATCCTGCTCTATCACTTGCTAAGCATGTGACTTTTGGCTTTGTGCCTCAGTTTCCTCTGCTATCAGACATAACAACAGTATTTGAGGAGATACCCTGAACTAAGACAATTTGAGGGCCCCTGTTTAACAAATACAAAAGTGAAAGTAAAAATTGGTGCAGTGTGGTTATTTATTGAGAATAAGAAAATAAATCAAAACAAAGTAAAACTTATTAAAACCTGATCAAGACCACAAATAGCACAAAAATGAGGAAATAAAGTAAATTCGTATTCATTAACTGACTGACACTACCTTTTATAATACTTCTTTCCTACAAATGTGGCTGCAAAATTCTTGATTGCATCTTCCTATGATAGCAATTTGTAAATCATTTTCTTTAGAGACAATAAAAAAATTCTTCTACCAGAGTAGATTGAATTTTCTTATTGATAGTCTAGAAATGATTTAGATTTACAACCCATAATTAACAATATCACACAGCTTTTTAGAATCACTATCTAATTTGGGAAACATTTGTCAAGTTTCTTTCATGCATGAGCTGTATGATTAGAAGGACTTTTCACAGACTAGCTTTTGTCTCTGTATCTTTCAATCCATGTTTCTCCCCTACTCTCCATACACTTCCAGGGCTGAAGTCATAGGACTCATTTATATCTGGACACCATCTTTGGCCCTTCACG
Organism: Pteropus vampyrus; assembly: GCF_000151845.1. Taxonomy (NCBI): domain Eukaryota; kingdom Metazoa; phylum Chordata; class Mammalia; order Chiroptera; family Pteropodidae; genus Pteropus; species Pteropus vampyrus. Next base: position 11,956,202 of record NW_011888790.1, on the reverse strand, counting down.
CAGGATGTTATAGGTTAGGTACAAAGCACCTCAGACCACTTGAATTTAACTCATAAATAATATGTTACAAATCAATTTATCAAGTATTCTATGGTGAATAACTATTACATCTATATTAAGATAACAGAAATAAAGGTAATATTCCATCAAAATTACTATCAGTCTATTTTGTCTCATTTAAAGTCATTGATAAAATACATGAGTGTTCAGATGTGTTCAGATATCAGTGTGATGATGATATTGATGAAAACATTTATCTAGATTTACTGTGTGACAGGCACTCTTATAAGCACTTTACATAGAAAATAATCATATGTGATTTTTACATTCCTCTTTTACAGATGAGAAAACTGAGCCACAGATGATCTCTATTATATTTAATCTGTACAGTGAATATATTTTTCTCCTTTAAACTTTTTACATCCCATTTAGATTTACAACCCATTTTATGGTGAAAACAATGGTAAAAACCTATGTAAGGTAACTCCAAGAATACTTTCCTAAAGACAAATATGGAAGTAAAATGACTAGATGTATTTATCTCTTCTTTTTTAAACTTCTCTAAACTCCCAGTAATAGAAATTCACATTGCCCACTTCAATTCAGTGAATCCACCACATTATAATCAAGCTAATGAAAGATATTAAGCAGCACATAGTACGATCAGGTTTATGTTTGATAAAGTCATTCAGACAATTGTGTGGAAGGGAAAACTGAAGGTAGTTAGTCTCTACTACAAGCCTATTTTAAAATTTGAGGCTAAAGATAGGTCTTGAATAACAGCAATTGTGTCCAGGGTGAAAAACAAAGAGTGTATCCTAGAGACGTTAGAGAAAGACAAAAGAAAAAAAGAGAGGGCTGACCACGGAAAAAAGATATAATCATGAGATACGGTAACATGCAAAAAGGTTTATTAAATGGTATTTGGACAGAGTCCTATGAAAGGAAAAGCCCCTCACTGCAAGAGACCATCAGATGCCCATGGGCCTCAGGAGACCACCATCTAGAAGGGAGAACAAGCAAACTCTCAGGGAACAGGGGAATCAAATAGGAGGCTTATGTGTCTAGGAGATGTCACTCAGCAACATGGTGGTAGAGTCTTTGATTAAACTAACTCTGAAGAACCATGGAAACTTGGGGACTTTTAACTACAAAGCTCTATCAGTAAATGTGGGGTTAGGTTTTGTGGAATATGTAAAACAGATAGGCTCTAAATAGCTAAAAGCTGCTTGGTTGGTTTATTTTTAAAATAATCAGATGTGTGAAAATTTGAGTTTGGTGCTGGTGGGCTTTTGAGTTAATGGCTCTCAGCGTGCAGTGAAGAAATAAACAAACTAAGGATTAGTGAATAGAGGCCACCTTGGGTTTGTTTATTTGCATGACCTTCAGTGACCAGTTAGATGTGCAGGTGAAGGAGAGAAAGGCTGCCAGGTTTCTGATTTGGATTTCTGCTGGTTAATAACCCTACTTTGTATGTTTACTGGCAAAATTAATTAGTGGGTGCTCAAAAATGGTTATAAATGTCTGTGTGTGTTTTAACTTTCAAAACATGTACATAGCTTTACTTATCTACTTAGATCTAACCTTTTTATGGAGTTTTAGCAAAATTTGGTTGTGCAAAATGCATTTCTAAAACATAATACAAATAAAGCTTTTCACGTATACACACATAAACTGGCAGGAAATACAGAAAAACTGTATTTCCTGCCAGTTTATGTGTGTATACGTGTGTAAGTCATAGTTCGGATCTTTTTTTTTTAATGACAAGAATTTCATGATTCATTATTTTGAGATGATTGTCGAAGACATATGTATCTAAAATTTTCTAAGCAAAGTGCTTTAACAACACAATTTTAAAGTTGGAAAGAACCAGTAACTTGGATCATATATCACGCAGAATTCCAAATTAAAGTTAATTCCATTATCTTACTAGATTTTGCAAACAATGCTTTTTATATTATTGAAGGAGACAGCAAGATGAAACTTTTTCAGTGCACAAAGAAATATGTATGAATAAACAAACAGTCCAGGGACAGCATTTATAGCATTTTTCAAGAATTGTAACTTTTATTTTATGTATTATCTTTACCTAATCTATAGCAAAATGGGAATTATAATTTTATATATTTTTTCTTCGGATTAGGAAAATATGTTTCATTCAGGATCTCATCTGAATCCAATATTGCTAAAGTTATGTTTTATACTTTTACTAGCCTTGGTAAAAATATATCCATAAAAAATGAGTATCAATCTTATTTTCTTATAATCAAAAGAGTGTTCTCAACAACTAGTTTTTATGTCTCTAGAATATAGTTATGTCAGTAATTGGCTTATATATAATCTATACTTCACCTATTTCAAAAATAAGATTTTAACAACTCTGAATAAGTGTCTCGAGAATAGTTAGCATTACTGAGTGATTACCATACATTTGACATTATTCTAAAAGTTTTTGATGTTGTATGTTATTTAATCCTCAAAACAGCTCTATGAAATAAGTACTATTATGATCTCAATTTACATATGAGAAAGCTGTGGAATAGAGAGGTTAACAGCTAGTAATTTGTGAAAATAGATTTTGAACCTGGCAACCTCATTTCTTAAATATTCGTTTACCATGTTCGTACACAGAGCATCTAGAGTAATAAAAGAGAAGATTGCAACCAGGAGCAGGATGAGGCACTTGCTGTAGTTGAGCGCTATTATCAAATACTTCATTCAACTCTCCACTAATATGATATGCCTGGGTGCTATGCAACGGAAAATGTGGTCCTTACCCACATACTTTATATTCTATGAGAATCTTGACTCTTACAAAAATAGTAAGTTTGTATAGTCAAAATTGTCAAATACCTACCTTGTTCTGGCTAAGTATAAAAAATTCTTTCTTTTTTCATTACATGCATCCCTTAATATCATTAAACACAAACTTATTAAATATAACCATGAGCCAGACAATCTGCTGGAAGCTGAGGATAAGTTATGTAAGAAAAACTATGTCCTTTGAGTCAGTTTTTTGTGAGTAACCAAGAATTACTAAAAACAATTTCTACTTTTCTGTTTTTTAGAATACTTAATCAGGATCAGAAATGTCAGAAAATTGTCTCAGGATCACAGAAATTTTAAGTTGTAAGGGTAAGACCTGAATCAAGGTTACCTGTCTTTAAAACGCCATATTCACTCAGTTATATATTGAGAATGTGCTTTGAGATCATGAATGCAGCAGTGAACAAGGTAAAGAAGAAAGACATAGCTCCTGTCCTCCTGATATGTATTGCTCCAACCATCACACCATGACCTAAGTACCAGTCTAGGTAGAGACACAACACTGGAAACTACAATGAGGAATTTAATACAGGGAAATAGATAAACATAGAGGCTGAATAAGTGAAAATTTTAAAAGATCTACAACCAATTGTTAGGTCAATGTGTGATTGCTAGACGTTGTTCATGGAACGAAAACGAACAAACAAAACTCTAAAATGATCAAGTCCCATATCATTCCTTTAGCCTTGCAGTTGCCCTTAGTGCTTTCTATTGTCATAATCTAACAAGAAATCAGGTGGCAAAAGATAAATGTGGTTTGCAGAGTCCCAGTTCTAAATATCACAAAGCGAGAGTGGAGAGAGGTAAGTTTGGAGCTGAGAGACAATAGATAAATGAAAGACATATGCTATCATTCTACATCTGAGAGAATTAGAAATTTATGAATATTTGGAGCTAGGAGAGGTGGTAGAAACTACCTGATTTAAGCTGATATTTTTCAAATAAGATAACTGAGGCCCAAAGGAATTAAGTGTCTTGTAAAATGTTACAGCCCTTGTTAAGTATCAAAGCCAAGATAGGAATCTAAAATTTCTTATTCTACATTTCACAGAAATTTCTACTATTCCATGCTGTCTCTAAAGACAACTAACAAATTAATAAACAATGTTCTCAAAAGATGATCCATAAAGGATTTCAGAGATGACAATTTTATATAACGGGCAATTCTTATATCCCCTATAGATCAAAATAAACTAATGCCTGATGACTTTATTTAATATAAGGGCAAACTTCAAGAATTTAGAAAACAGATAATAGCATGTCTTTCCATCTATTTCTCTCAAATTCCATTCTTTTGGTCTGAAGTTGAGTACCACTCAGTTTGAGGTTAAGCTCCTGCTAGGATTGATTAGTGATTCTAATGTGGTTGTAAATTATTTGAAGCTGTTCATTTGATAATTTAGTTCTACCCATTTATTCTTAGATATGAGATTACAGAGAGAGAAACTGTATAGTACAAAGAATGTTAAAGCAGCATAGTCTGCTTACTTGGTCCTTAACCTCAGAGACTCTGTGCTAATTACATTGCTATGGACACACCATTGCTATTCATGGCAAAAAGAACTGTTTGATGAGCAACAATGCTACAGAAAAAACTTGCTTCATAGTGCAGATTCAAGCCAAATCAGAGGTCTCTGTGCATTACAATTTGTTTGAGTAGCCTAGATTTGTACAGTCTTGAAGGTCTGTGAAAAGGTTAAGTTTTACAAAGACGTATAAGCCTTCCATTGGTTATTTTCATAGATAAGCTTTTGAATATAGACACCTACGCTTCAAACCCTTTTTAATCCAGTTTATGTAAATTGAAAAAAAATCCCACTGTGTATTAAAATTCTACAATATGCTTTTGTCTTTGGTCAGGGCTTTTCATGGATTTACTGATTAACATTGCACATGCTTTTGTTCGGGCATTTTTCTCAGTGATCTCTGATGTCAAAGTCTTTTGTTTAATTTACTCAATAAGAACTGGCATCTTTTTTTTCCAATTGTTTAAAATGAGAATGGCATTTAATTTTAGCACTTTACTATCTTGGCATAATGCTGAACTTTGGCAGTTAAGAAAATGTTTTATCTTCCAAAAGCAAAAGGTTGCAGAAATTTAAGTGATTGCACCAGCCAATTTCATGGGGAAAATTTTACAGTTGAGACTGATTAACTCTTTTTTTTTTTTTCTTTTTGAGATGAGCTGTTCTGAAACAACAATTAATGGTATCGATTTGGAAAGCTGCTCGGTTTCACAACATGGACTTTTTCCTGAACAATGATCATTCATAAAGGATGTACTAAGTATTTACATTAAGTTAGAAAAGAAATTATAGTTTTTATCCCATGACAAGTCTATATATAAAATGTTGGTTATTTGTAGAGAATGTGCAGCATTAGTGGATACCTCAAACTTTGCATTTAGGTTTAATTCTTGATTTAACCTCTTTTTGTTTGAAAATCAAAATAAAAAATAAGTTAAATGGTCTAATCATTTATATAACACATTGGATCTCTTATTGTAATATCATTGGGACTTTTAAAAATAAAATAGAAAACTAAGCCTCAGAATCAGAAAAAAATCATTTTCACCTTGACATTCAATTTTTTTTCCTTTGGATCTATTATTCTTTTGCTTATAATTAAATCTTATATTTATCTCAGAGAGATAAATTATTTTCGACATCATCGGAAATCCTTTGGTTGTCAAGATTATTCCAAAGATAGAACAGAGCATTAGCAAGAATAGAGCTCCATTAGATGCTCAGAAATGTGTAGGGAAAAGAGAATTGTGGAAATGAGTAAGGAAAGAGAGAGTATGAGAAATAAAGCAAAGTAAATAAATAACTATAGATATTAATGACAGCTACATGCCAGGTATCAGAAGAATTATCATAAATTTATAAATGAGTCGTTCCATGTCGAATAAATATTTAACATATTGATGATGTTAACCTAAAATAGATTTTGCGATATGGGAGTATTTATTTTAAACCTATTAAAACAGGATGTCATCTATGTTAGATGTGATTAGTTTGTTTCACTTTGAAACTAAAATATTCTGTTCCTGTTTTAAGCTTTTGGATCAGTTTAGTAAATATCCCAAGATTACAAAACTTACTTTAAACCATTCCCACAGTCAAAACTCATGAAGCTGCAACAAGAGTTTTTCATGTGAATGCAAGACAAAATTTTTTTTAAAAAATGATTTGATGCCAAAACTGATGAATGTAACTGGTGCCCATAACCTCTAAGTTGAAAATTTCATTTTACTTAAAACAGCTTCATTTTTTTCACTGAGTTTAAAAAACATACTAAAAGTACAAAATATGGTTATATTGATAAACTTATTTAGCTACTAAGTATACAGTTGTCACAAAAGAGTTACTTTGGAGGCAAAAAACAGACACTTCAGTTTCTAAAATAATCATTTTTTTTTTAAACAAAGCCTAAGATTATGAAACTATACTGAAGCAGAGTCACCAGAGATCTCTTCATTCAAATCTAACAGTGGCTATTTATTCATTGAACATTTTTACCAATGGCTTAATTATCTGAGCTTGTATTTTGGAATAGAGCTATGAAATTTATTAGCCCTGTAATCTTAGAAAAAATTATTTAGCTTTTCTGATAATCTTTCTTTTATCCATAAAATGGGAATAATGACAGCTACATTTAAGGAGTGCTGTAGGGAATCAAGAAAATATCTTTATATGTATGGCATTAAGTAAATAGTAGTTCAGATTGTTGCTATGTTCTACCTATGTGAAATGCAAAAAAAAGAAAAATCACCAAGTACTTTTTCTTTCAAGGAGGAAAGGAGGAGGAAAAGTACGGGGAGTGAATTGTAACTAAATTATTACAATGCTATATTATTAATACATTTTATTAAAGGTGATTTTATAATGAGTACTGTTTTTGGCAGAAAGACAAAAAAAACTTTTACTTGGGGGGTGTTTCTGACAGAATAGCGTGTATAACAACAATTATTTATACTTTCTGAAAGCTAAGTTTCAATTCATGGATCACGAGAAATTGGCTGGCCTGCTGAGTGATGATGACGCTTTGACCGGGTAATAACAACATTGACCACCAACACAACAGTGACAATTAATATTTCCTGAATGCAATATGTGCCATACATTTTTATAAGGGCTTTACATTAATTATCTTATATGCTTTCATAATAATCCTATAAGAAAAGACAGACTGTATTATGGATAGGGTATAAATAAGTTAAATATGTAACCCAAGGTCTCACAGCTAATGGAGTGACAAAACCAAGGTTTGAACTCAGGTAGTCTTAACTCCAGATCCTACCTTTTTTTACTATAAACCGAGTTGTAGTGTCCAAGGAATCACTGGACAGACAGTGAGATCTCCATCACTATATCAGAGAACAGCCCCAAACTAGACCAATTCAAGAAGGTCTAGATGATAAGGACGTAGCCCAACTTCTTGGAATTAGAAGCAAAGTGTTCTTAGAAAAACTTCTTCTGAATTATAAAAAATTCTAAGAAAAAGAATATGTAATATATAGTTAACTTGCAAACAGCATCTCTTGACATTCAAAATATTTAGCAAGGATTATGACACCCGTCAATATATGCTAAAGTAGAATCCTGGAGGTCCCTACTGTTTCAAATGTTACCTCATTAGCCCGCGGTCTTGCTGCAGTCTTAACGGGATAGCCAAAATGCTGGGGGAGTGCTGACGGGGCTCAGGTTTGACTTTTATTTTACCAGAGCAGAAAGATTCAAATATTCAGATATCTGAAACATCCAGCATGTTTGAAAATTGTGCATATGGACTTAATAGCAGTCTTGCTTTGAGAATATATCATTTAGTCATAAAATATGAGAATAA
>NW_011888790.1:11929899-11948478 GCF_000151845.1 Pteropus vampyrus | reverse complement strand
ATTTTATTAAAGGTGATTTTATAATGAGTACTGTTTTTGGCAGAAAGACAAAAAAAACTTTTACTTGGGGGGTGTTTCTGACAGAATAGCGTGTATAACAACAATTATTTATACTTTCTGAAAGCTAAGTTTCAATTCATGGATCACGAGAAATTGGCTGGCCTGCTGAGTGATGATGACGCTTTGACCGGGTAATAACAACATTGACCACCAACACAACAGTGACAATTAATATTTCCTGAATGCAATATGTGCCATACATTTTTATAAGGGCTTTACATTAATTATCTTATATGCTTTCATAATAATCCTATAAGAAAAGACAGACTGTATTATGGATAGGGTATAAATAAGTTAAATATGTAACCCAAGGTCTCACAGCTAATGGAGTGACAAAACCAAGGTTTGAACTCAGGTAGTCTTAACTCCAGATCCTACCTTTTTTTACTATAAACCGAGTTGTAGTGTCCAAGGAATCACTGGACAGACAGTGAGATCTCCATCACTATATCAGAGAACAGCCCCAAACTAGACCAATTCAAGAAGGTCTAGATGATAAGGACGTAGCCCAACTTCTTGGAATTAGAAGCAAAGTGTTCTTAGAAAAACTTCTTCTGAATTATAAAAAATTCTAAGAAAAAGAATATGTAATATATAGTTAACTTGCAAACAGCATCTCTTGACATTCAAAATATTTAGCAAGGATTATGACACCCGTCAATATATGCTAAAGTAGAATCCTGGAGGTCCCTACTGTTTCAAATGTTACCTCATTAGCCCGCGGTCTTGCTGCAGTCTTAACGGGATAGCCAAAATGCTGGGGGAGTGCTGACGGGGCTCAGGTTTGACTTTTATTTTACCAGAGCAGAAAGATTCAAATATTCAGATATCTGAAACATCCAGCATGTTTGAAAATTGTGCATATGGACTTAATAGCAGTCTTGCTTTGAGAATATATCATTTAGTCATAAAATATGAGAATAAGAAGCTTAATCATAAAATTACATAATAAAGAATAACAATGACATTACTTTGTAAACTTGGGTGTTGCTGCTTTTGAAAGATTTGAAAAAGAAAGGAAACTGTAATAATAATAAAAAAAATTGCTTAGGTAAGCCTGCCCAGAAGAAAATCTGTTTTTTAAGGCTCCTTGGAGATCACAAAACTGCAATATGCTACTACATCTGAACTTTTTTTTTTTTTTTTTTTTTTTTTTTACTATAGTAGCTACTCTACAATGTCTCTCTGGACTCATAGGAACTACACATAGGCTTGTGCGGGATCAATTATTTGTTTATGACCGACATGCAATCTAAATAAAGAAAATCATTGCTATATTATGTTTGTTACTACTGTGATAAACTTTAATATCCACTATAGACTGAGTATCATGTTTTCCTTTTTAAAAATAAGTTTACCTGGTGAGGGATCTAAAATCAGTATTCCAATCGAGACATAAAAGTGTATAACATAATAACTTAAAACAATAAAATCACATGATTTTTGTGTCCTGATTCAAGAGACAGAGAGGTGGTGCAGAGGTCTTAGGAGACAGCAGAGAAAATCATTGCATGATTTTAGATAGTTGGCATTAATAAATTTAATATTTTCAAAGTCAAAAAGTAAACTAAAACTAGCATTTTTTATTAACTTAAATATTGTTTTAATAATACAGTATGACATACTATTGTTAGTATGTCAGATTGTAAAGATGCGTACTTTATAGAACTATAAACAGTTGAAATAACCATATCCCTTTCCCTATCTGTTATGCTATTTTCCAGAGAAAGCAATTTTTATTATTTGCTGTGCCTTTTATCCAGATATTTTGCGTGCGCACGCATACACACACACATACACACACACACACACACACACACACACACACACATACACTCTATCTCTCTCTCTCTCTCAGAAAGGAAGAGCAAATTATTATGGAAACTTAAAAAAAGCATGGATAATATTAATGTGTTGGAGAGAAAAAAAGTGTGGGTATAAATAATGATATCCCTTTATTTATATTAAAGGTAACTTAAGTTATTAAGAGACTAATGAGCAAGTGTCAAAAGAAAAAATGCACACTATGTTTGAAATTGGAAAATATTTCATTCCCATAGCAAAGTTAATTTTTAAAGATTTATTTTTCACACATAATAGAATAAATCTCAAAAGCCTCTCCAAGCTAGATGTTATTAGTCTTAATTTACTGATGATGAAACTGAGGCTTGGAGAGCATGATGACTTTCTCAAGTTTGTATACATGAGTGAGAGAATCATATTTTGTTTCAATTTGTCTAATTCCTTAACCCATAGTGTTTTCGTCAAAGTATATTACCTCCTTTTTAATTTTAAGAGATGATCAGAAAATACTAAAAATTTAAAAATTAGGTCAAGGGTAAAAACATGTAAGCAATTTGCATTCAGCTAATCCTAGGCTAAGAAGTATCAAGTACATAAAGTGCTAATATTAAAATCCCATCTTTAATTTTATCTTAAATACAGCAAAGTAATTTCTATCATTTATAAATGTGTTATTTTCACTTTTTCTCCAGATGTCTACAGAGCAATTTTACAGCTAAAATTTTACCTTAATGTACTAACTAAATAATAGTAATAATAATAGTCTACACATCGGAGATCTTGAAAAAAATTAAATAAAACCAATGCTATGAAGGTAAGGAGACATGCTAAAATTAGAAGAAATGTAAAATATAGTGATGTTCAAAGTTTTCTGAGAATTTCCAAGTTGGGCCTCCATGAGATAATCTCTCTTTCTTAAAAATATCTGAAGAAAAAAAAATTTCAACCTCCTGCCTCCACACCCCTGCCCCATCCCTTGCAGATTGCAGTAGCATAAGTATGCTATAGATTTAGAAAGAAAGAGATCTGCTACAATGATTTTTGCAAGCAAAGTATTCCTAGAGTGAGAAAGAACAGAATGGTGTAGTATCCTGTGAAATGTCCAACAAACCTTTTTGTGGAGGGCAAATTGACACTGACATTTGAAAACTATATAGAAAGGAAAAAAGGCAGTCTTACTTTTTGGACAACTAAGGACACAATTAAAAAGAGAGTTCCCCGTTATATAAATTTGATCTATAAGTGTTCTTTAATTAAAATTAGATTTTGAGTTGCTTCATTCAGATTAAGACAGACGACTCTCCTCAAATTGATTTTCTAGAGCAATGTTTTTCTAGAGCAATGATGTAGATACAGAAGAAAACCTGGGTGCTAAAATTCTGCTCTACATGACTGACAGGAACATAATGGACCTTAGCTGCACATAAATAATAATTTCAATAATTTCTACAAAGGAGGGATTAGAAATTACAATAGATTTACATTGTATAACACATGCAATTTTGTATATAATTGTCATCAAACTATCTGTTTAGTAAACTACAGACTTTAGTCATAATTAATTCTATGATTTTGTATCAGAAAAACTCTTTTCTCTTGGAGGGAAGATATGTAGTCAGTTTGTTTTAGGAATGAGAATTTATTCTCTCAGTGCAAAGAGAAGTGAGCAAGTGTGGAAAGCCATCTCAATAGTTGTACAGTCATTAGATCACACTCGTAGTTTCTACAACTTTAACATGTACTAGACTCAAGGAAAATAGTGCTTCAGGCTAAATAATAACTCAAATGACCAAATCATGTCCATTCCCTTCAGAATTAAGCATCCCTATTTAAATTCTTGTGTATCCCATTTGAAAATCACAAGAATGTATGCAACTGAGTCATTTTAAGTCCATCCAATAAAGACTGCACTTCTTGGGCAGAGACTTCAACCAAGCAACCCAGGGGCAGTTGTTATACCTGATGTCCAGCATACCCATCAGTGTGCTTGGCTTGGGCATCACTTCCTAGTGATGGCTTTACATTTAAGGGCTGATTTCCTGGTGGTTCTTACTAATTGATCCCATATGTCATGGGCAAGACTAAGGCTGAAGAATACTGGATGTTTGGGCATAAAACCTAGGAAAAGAACCACATTTATTCATAGTTTAGAAGCAGGGGACCTAGTATCTATCTAAAACAAAGAGCTAACTGCCTTGGCCTTAGTACAATGTTAAATCATATACTGTGAATGCCCTGAAAATATCAAATATTGGTCATTTTCATACTGTTATTTTCATTCTCTTGTCTATTTGTTTTTATTCACACCTTTTTATTTGTATTTACATTAGTCTCCCTTTACCCACGGTTTTGTTTTCCATAGCTCCAGTCACATGTAGTAACTGCAGTCCAAAAATGTTAAGTGAAAAATTCCAGAACTAAAGAGTTCATAAGTTTTAAATTGCTTGCCATTCTGAGTAGCTTGATGAAATATCTTGCCATCACACTCCAACCCACCCATGATGTAAACCATCCCTTTGTCCAGTATATCCATCTTGTACACATTACCTACACATTAGTCTCTTGGTAGCCATCTTGATTATTAGATTGGCTGTCACAATATCACAGTACTTGTGTTCAAGTAACATTTATTTTACTTAATGGCCTCAAAGTCATTCGGATAATTTTTATCAAGGTATATTGCTATAACTGTACTATTTTGTTAGTTTGTATTGTTAATTTCTTACCATGCCTAATATTATAGATTAAACTTTATCATAGGTATGTATGTATAAGAAAATATATATAGGATTCAGGACTATCCATGATTTCAGGCATCTGCTGGAGGTCTTGGAACATGTACCCTGATGATGGGTGGGGATTACTGTATATTAAAATATGCTTGGTTTTACTATAATTTCTTTTCAGCTACATATGCTGTTAGTGAATAGCTAGCTGCTGCTCGGCATTAGCTTGAAATTAATAAAATGTTCTTCTGAAGATCATATAGGATTTTTAGACCTTTTAAAAAGCATAGTTTATTATTATTAACAAGGACAGATGGTTGTATATTTTTTAATTGTTCTTTATCTATGTATCATTTTAGCTATAGCTGACCACTTTTAATCTTAGAGTCTCAGTATTCCCAACACAAAAATTTGCCTTAATGATGACTTTAAAAAGAAATTAACTGAATTACTTAAGAAAGACACTTTGTAATAGAAACTAGAATTAAAGAAAAATTACTAGCTTATGAACTGTTCGAAATAAACTTTCCTTGATGCAAAAATGTGAGGAATTTTATATAAAATGCTTAAATTATAGCAAGTGAATTGATAAATTAGCTTAATTTCATAGGTCTTATTATTGTGAGCCTTTTAAAAAATGTTAATGTCAGTCATATGATCAGTACCCATTAGAGGAAATTACTATTTAAAGACACTTGCATAAAATTACTGGAAGACTATTGTCCATGGGTTTTTATGTTTTTGCATGTCTTGAGATATTAAATTTTCCAGTCACGAAACTTGAAAGATAAAGATAGTGTCTCTTTCCAGAGCAAAGGTGAGGCACGTTTACTGCCCATTATAAAATATTTGAGTTCCCCAAGCTCAAAGTTCCTCTCCTGTAATGCAACCCATTGCACATGCAGGTGTCAACTAGCCCTCTTCATGCCACCCTGTGAAAACCAAGGCTTAGGGAACCAAAGCAAAAATTATACTCAGTCTACTGCTATTGCTGTAAGAAATAAACTGTCTTGTGTCTTATACCAGCACTTATAAAACTGTGATAGGCTAACTTGTTATCTTGAAGGAGAGTAAAATCTCAGATCCTTCACAATTCTTAACAAGTCTACTATTTTTATTAAAAGTTTTCTCATACTTTTTTTTCCTAGTGGCCCTTGAAGTTACTTAACATATTTTGAATTATATGTTATGACTGGCTTAAGAGCAGGAAAACAATTATATTACTGCTGATAATTTGCAAATATGTCTAGTGGAAATATTAAAGTTTATAAAATGTTGAGTAGTCATTAACATACTATGGATGGGGCTTTTTGAAAAGATTAATTTGAATGATCAGAGACAGACATTGTAACATTTGTTTAATGCTCTTTTCATGGGGAAACAATTATTTCCATTAAATACTTCTAAAGTAAGAATTTTGTTTCATAAAAGATTTTTGAAACATTTTCTTGATATACATAGATAACTTAAAAAGACAGAAAGATGGAATAATTGTCTAATAAATTAACCTCAATTCCTGAAACTTTCCCCGGAAACTTCCAAGAACTGTTAAGTGATTTAAGAAAGACTTAACTATATTATGATAATAAACAAAAGTTCTCAACTACAGAGTATCACAAAGAACTGATAATTCACACTTTTACTGTAGCCTGCTGCTAAAAAAAAAAATGAAATTCCTCTTCAGTCCCTTGATAATTAGTTCCTATTGTCAAAGCTTCAGTTACAATTTGATTTAAAAAAATCCTAAATGTCAAGAACCATGCAGCCTGATAAATATGGATGACATTTAAAAAGCAAAATAGAGTCTAAAAGAAGAGGATAAGTGTTGTGTGCTGCATTTATTAATAAAATACCTTCTATTTCATTCACATAATTATTTGCTCTTTTATATGAGTGACAACTTCTGTTTATAAAAAATGGTGTAACCCCATACTTCCCTACTAGAGAGGTGGGTGACTTAAATACTAACAAGTTTACAGGTCATAACTTTGATCTAAAAATAGACTATTCAAATGAAAAGTAAGATATGTATAAAAGATCCTGTTTATTATTTGGAGTCAGATGCAGAGAGCTCCCCAAATTATAAATTATTTTCTAAATGTATTTTATTTATTAATTGAATTCTTAAGAATATATAAGTGCATATTCATTAATTATTACACTATATAATTCAGACCTGTCATTTGGATAAGCAGTCATTTCATATCAAATCAAAGGCTTACTAACAGTTGGGAAGTATATTGCTAAATTGAGTGATAAACAAATAGCAGGCAGAGCTCTTATGTAAAACAGCATGGGAGAAACAGGTGTGAATTTTTAAAATATCGCAGAATTTAACAACTTAATTCTCAGAGATAGTCACCAGCTTGACTTTGCATTGTATTTCGATCTGTGGTACTTGATGCTAGCTTCTCTATATATTGATTTTACTACCTCTTGTTAGAAAATTATTAGTAAAATCACCAGTCGTGCAAACTAAATAGAAATTATTCAGTTAGCCATGGACGTAAAACACAATTTTGTAAGGCTTTAAGTTAACAGGGTAAATGAACACACAAATTTAATTAAAATAGCCCTAGAGCTATGAGCCAATAGTTTACCACTTCTATTTTATTTTTTTGGTTGGATTTCAGATGTTTCATTTGATAATACATATTATTTGATAAAAAGTAAATACAGAGGTAAATGCAAACTTGCTGACCTTTTCTTATAGCAGGCCCCTACTCATTAGGTGATCCTGCTTGTTGGAGATATAGAAACTTATTAAACATCTGTTTCTGATTAACTTTGCTTGCCAACAATGTGCTTTATTAATTTCCTAAAAACAACAAAAAAAACAACAACAAAAAACTTCCTGAGATTTGTTTGATCAATAAATTAAATAATTGTCATATCTGCATATGAAAACTAGTCTTATAATTTGTTTCTCAATTACATTTTAACACCTCTATTATTTTTTTCATACAATGAACTTCAACTATTTAAAGTATACCTTTGGTAAGTTATGACATTTGTGTACACCCATGAAACCATTACCACAATCAAGATAGCAAGCATAATCTAATCTTGAAATGGTAATTTTATGTATCAACTTGAGAATGTTTTTGAATGAGATTAACATTTAAATAGGTACATTTTGGGTAAAGCAGATTGTTCTTCATAATGTGGATAGGCCTCATCCAATCAGTTGAAGGCCTTCATAAAAAAGCAAAAGCCCGTTTCCCTGAATAAGAACGAACTCAGCAGACTGCCGTAAGACATTATCTGCACCATCGGCTATCCTGGGTCTTGAGTCTGTCAGCTTAAAGTGCAGAGCTTTGACTTGTCATCCTTTATAATCACAAGAGCCAATTCCTTATAATAAGTCTATTTCTATATATACACACACATCCTATTGGTTCTGTTTCTTTTAAGAATACTAATACAAATTTTGGTAACAAGTAATGGGGCACTGTTGCAACAAATATCTAAAAATATAAAAGTGACTTTAGAACTGAGTAATGGGTAGAGTTTGAAAGAGCTTTAAGGAGCGTGTTGAAAAAAGCCTGGATTGACTTATAGATTGTTGGTAGGAATATGAACATTAAAAATGATACTGGTTAGGTCTCAAATGGAAATGAGGAACAAGTTATCAACAACTGGAGGAAAGCCAGTTCTAGTAATAAAGTGGCAAAGTACTTGTCTGTATTGTGTTCTAGTTTTGTGAAAAGTAGAAATTGAAAGTGATACACATAATACATTTTTAACTTCTTGGATATTTAGCTGAGGATAATTCTAAGCAAAGTGTTGAAACTGCAGCCTGCACATAGTAAAATATGAGAGGGGAGAGATAAATTGGAGGAATTGTTAAGTAAAAAGAAATAAAAACTTGAAGAATGGAAAATTTCCCAGGAGAAAGTATGTTCTAGAGAGAAAACCAAGGATGTAGCTGGAATATCATTTGCTAAAGAGATCACAGATGTTAGTTATGGATTTAATCAATCAGCTATCTCAGCAGAAACTAGGAATAGAGATGGAATTATAACAGTAGAAACACTGACGGCCGGGACTAAAGGGAACAGAGAGGGGACAAAATGAAAGAAGGCTATTAGACATATTGGATTCTATAGAAAGGGACAATAGAGCTATTCTACTATAAATGTTCATCAAGAAAAGGGAAGAATGACCTTGAAAGTGATTCAGAGATCAGCAGGACTGAGAGTTCCACCTCAGGCCTAGGTAGGGGAGGAAGGCAAGGCTGTTTCCTACTTGGTTTCAAAGGGTTGGGCTGTCTCCTACTCCCTGTCAGCAGACCTGAACCTCAGGGACAAGGCTGCTGCTAAGAGTCTTGGGGGTAGAATCACCACCTAGAACCATGGGGCTGGTGCTGCCTGCCCATGAGGCCCAGAGGGCAGACTATTAAGCCAAAGATCATTATTATTCTTGATTTTTAAGACCTAATGGAATTTGCCTTGTTAGATTTTGGATTTGGTTGGCATTTGCTATCCCTTTCTTAGTTTTGATTTCTCCATTTTAGAATGGGAATGTCTATCCTGCCCATGTCCCACCATTGTACTTTAGAAGCACAATTTCCCTTCACAGATACACTGATGGAGAGGAATTTTGCCTCAGGATGAATCATATATCAAGTTTCACTCATACTTGATTTATATATTCAAGTGGAACTTTGGATTTAGAATTGATGCTGGAATTAGTTAATACTTTTAGGGCTGTTGAGAGGGGCAAATGTATTTTGCATGAGAGAAGAACATACATTTGGGAGGACAAAGTGTAGAATATTATAGATTGAATTGTGTCCACCTTCAAATTCAGATGTTGAAGACTTACCCCTCAGTGTGGTTGTATTTGGAGATAGGACCTTTAAGGAGGTAATTAAGGTGAACGAGGTCCTAGGGTGGAGCCCTAATCTAATTTGATTGGTGTCCTTATAAGAAGAAAGAGAAAACAGGGGTGATTACAGACACAGAGGAAAGGCCATGCAAAGACAGCAAGAAGGCAGACATCTTCAAGCCAAGGAGAGAGGCCTCAGGAGAAACCAAACCCACCCACACCTTGATCTTGGACTTCTAGCCTCCAGAACTTTGAGAAAATAAATTTCTGTTGTTTAAGCCACCCAGCCTTTTTGTTATGGCAGACCTAGCAAATTAATACACCCTCCACCCCCACAAAATTTCCTTTTGCTTTTTGTAATCTCTCTCCAACCTCTCACCCATTCCTAGTCAACCAATGATTTGTTTTATGCCACTATAGATTAGTTTGGACTTATAGAATTTGCATGGCCTTCCCTCTGTGTCTGTAAGCATTCCTGTTTTCTCTTTCTTCTTATAAAGACACCAATCAAAAAATGAAATTGTAAAAGTTATTCTAGTTTTTGTTTGACTTCTTTCATGTAATAAAATTATGTTTAAATTCATTTGTGTTCTAGCTATGGATCAATAGTCCATTCCTTTTCATTGTTAAGTATTATTTCAGTGTGCGCGCGTGAGTGTGTGTGTACCACAATTTGCTTATTCATTCACCTTTTGATGGAAACTTGAGCTGTTTCCAGCTTTTGGCTATTACAAATAAACTTGCTGTGAATATTTGTGTACAAGTCATTTTATGAACATATGCTTTTATTTCTTTTGGGTAACTACCTAGAAGATAAATGGCTGGATCACATGTTAGATGTATATTTAATTTTTAGGAACCTGTCAAACGCGTTTCCAAAATGTTTTTTTTTAAAGTAACCACATTTACGATAGCATCAAAAATGTGGATACCTAAGGATAAATCTGACAAAAGATATGAAAGATCTGAAAACTTCGAAAGATCACTGAAATTGAATAATTTAAAGAGAGATATACCTTCTAAATAAGTTGGAAGTTTCAATATTTTAAAGATGCTAGTTCTCCCCAAATTGATCTATAAATTTAACTCAATCCTAATCAAAACTAAAGAGGTAATTTTGTAGAGATTGGCAAAATTTTTAAAATATACAGAAATTCAAAGAAACTAGAATAGTGAAAAAGTTTAAAATAACTGATGTACTAACCCTATCTTTTCATAAAGCTACAATAAAACAGTGTAATACTGATATAAAGACAAATAGATCAATAGAACAAAATGGAAAGTCAGAAATACTCTCACACATATATGGACCACTGAATGTCAACAAAGGTACAAAAGCAATTCAACGGAAAGAAGATTACTGTTTCAATAAATCGTGTTGGAACAACTGACTATCCATATGCAAAAGAATGAACTTCAATCCACACCTTGCATCCCATAAAGAATTAACTCTATGGAGCATAGACCTAAATGTAAAATCTAAAACTATAAAATCTCTAGAAAAAACATAGGAGAAAAACTTTTTGGCTTTGAACTATGCAAACACTTTACTTTTTCTAAAAATTCAATTAAAATCATTATGGGACCTATATCTTCTCTCAACATGTAAATAATTCAGCGAAGTCAAATTTTTATGGTCTTAAATATCTCTAAAACTAATGGTACTATGATTAATTTAGATGTTTTATAACTCTGTTTACCAAAAGTAATTTTGCTTAAACATCCCCCAACATCTTAACAATAAATTATATAAAAAGGAAAAAAGAACCTATATGCTTTACTGTTTACACTGACTCACAACTATTATCTTACGGGCCTCATAGCAACCCTCTAGGGAAAATGCTGTTATCTTGAAAATATGAAGATATCAAGGGACAGTTATACAGTGATTTGCTCAAGATCACTTAGCTAGCAAAACAAAAATTGTGATTCAAACCAAATCTCTAACTCCATTGACTCCAGAGTTTATACTTCATTGCTAAACCACAGATGATATCTTTATTTCAGTCTCCTACTCTTCACAAGCAAGAATCTAATAAAATGCTATTAGTACCTATACTTTTTCTACAGAAATTGATTTTTTTAAAGGGTAGGTAGGCAACTTAAATGCTTGGTTTGAATTCACCTCTGCCTGCCAAGAAGAAAATGAAATATGTAAACCTTTCATCACCAAGGTCTATTGCTGAATAGTTTTGGCTATGTATTCTCACTTATCGTATTTGACACCGAGACATGATAAATTTAAAATAAGTTCGCAAGTATAATTTCCTACTAATTTAACTATGTGTGTATGTTCGCTTTGAAGTTTATGTTTTTAGAGGCTAAGTTATCTTTTCATGAGCAATTATTCTATTCTATTCTCTCCAATGTACTCAGGACATTTTATTAAAATTCCCAGCCTCTTTATCAAATAGAAAATCAAGAAAACTACAAAATTTACATCTAATCAATTACTGCTTATCTGTTCAGTAGGTCCATAGATGTGCTGAGGGAGGGTCAAGCAATTATTCTAAAAGAAGTTTTCTTTCTTGGAATACAATTACAAGGGAGGTCAGAGAGTTAACATATAAAAGCACGGTCTAAGAATTCAGTGAGGAAGTGAGATTTGATCCAGGTTATAAAACAAACCATAATTTTTAGGGGATGGCATATAGTGGCAGAGTCTACCAGCACTGATTTTTAATATTAATAAATTACTATGCCCATTTTAACTAGCCAATCTGTTGCAATGAGCTACATTTCAATTCAAATAAAGAAGATGAGAAGATTGCAGAAACAGGGGGAAAATATTGGTTATAATTTGTCAAGTAGTAAATACTACTACCATATTCTCTTTGCTGTAGTTATGCAAACAAAAACAATTCTTTAAAATCCATGTTGGATAGGAGATAACAGGGCATTTCAGGCAAAGGGAAGTCTGCAAGGCATTTCACCAATTCTTCCTTTACAACTCTCTAAGCTCTCATTTCCTCCTGTCTGGTTTATTGCAATAGCTATCTCAATGGCCTTCTAGTTGGATAGATCTCCAGGCTTCCAATCCATTCCCTTCACAGCAACTGTGTTAATCTCCCCCAAACACCCATTTGTTGATCAAAAGAATTTAGACAGCAATTTTAGGGACCTTACTATAGTTTGGGCAACATTAAAAGTTGTTCACAAAAAGTTTTTGCAGTCAAATACATTTGAGAAACATTGTTTTAAAAAGCTACACATTTGTGTGGAACTTAAAATTTTAATGTACTAATATACAAAATGAATCTTCAAAGTGAAGTAGGGGTGGGGAGAGAGGATGTAGCGTGCATTGATTTTGGCACATCCAGTTGGGAAAAGCTGATATAACATAAAGATGGATTGTGGTGAATATTTCACAATGTATCCATATATCAAAACATTGAGTTGTTTACCTTAAAGATATACAATTTTTAATTGTCAATTATACCTCAATAAAACTCGAAAAAAAGGAATGCATAAGAAATCCACAAAAAAAGCTATAGGGTATAAGGGCAATATAAAAAATATATTGTTTCTATAAACTTGTAACAAAAAATTGATAATTTAAATTTCAAAATGAATGTAATTAAAATGCAACCAATAGCATTAAGATATGAAATGCTAATGGATAAATATGATAAAATTTTGTAATTCTTTTTTAATGAAAACACAAAACATTGCTCAGAGGGATATAAAATGATATAAAAAATGCAGAGATAAACTATGATCAGACTGAAAGACTAACTACTAGTGAGAGGTTGATTCTCCAGAATTTGACCTATATTTCAACACAATTCCAATCAAAATTCCAGAAGGCTTTTTTAGATAGAATTAACATGATTCTAAATTTATATGAATGGAAATGTCCTGAAATAAAAAATTTTCAAAAGAAGAACAAGGTTGGGAGAGTAGTACTACCAGATTTCCAGATTTGGTATTAACTACACTAATCTGGACAATATAATCTTGGTGAAAAACAAATGAACAACAGAACAGAATGGAAAGTCTAGAGAAAGATCCATCTATCTATTGGCAATTGATTTTTGACAATGTTGCAAAGACAATTTATGTTGTTAGACGCTAAATTGCCTTTCCATGAAAATTACTCAATAGTAAAAGACTAATCTTTTAAAAAAATAGTTCTGGAGCAATTGATTATATACAAAATGATGAATCTAACGTTATGTCATATACAATATTTTACTTGAAATGGGTCATAGATCTAAGTATAGAGGTTAACACTATAAAACTTCTATTAGAAAACACTGGAGAAAATTTCTATAATTTTTATATTATGAAAATTTTTCTTAGAAAAAAACTAGAGCCATAAGTAACTGATAAATGGGACTTTATCAAAATTACAAACTTCTAACTCTTCAATACTCATTGTTAAGCCAAGGAAAAGTCAAGCCACTGGCTAGGAGATAACATTGGCAAATATATAACTGATGAAGAACTTGAGTCCAGATTATATAAAGAACTCTCAACGCAATAATAAAAAGACACACATCCCGACTTAAAAAAATAAACAGACAAAAGATTTGAACGGACACGTCACCAAAGATCTACAAACCGCAAGTAAACATAATACATGTTCAAGATCATTAGCCATCAGTGAAATGCAAATTATAAACACAATGCGCCAGATGGGAGAGGGTTAGTGGGGGTGGATGAAAAAAGGGAAGGGATTAAGATGTACAAATTGCCTGTTATAAAAACAGTCATAGAGATAAAGTGCAGTATAGGGAATATAGTTAATAATATTGTAATAACTATATGTGGTGTCCGATGGGTACTAGACTTATGGGAGTGATCACAAGTTATATAAATGTGTAACTGCTATGTTGTGCACTTGAAACTAATATAAAATTGAATGTCAGCTGTAATTGAAAAGTTAAAACAAAAAAAAACAAACAAAAAACCTCACACTATGATACTCACTTGAATTGCTAAAATTAAAAAGACTGCCCATAGCAAGTGTTTGTATATATGGATGTAGAGCAACTGGAACTCTCATAAACTGGGGTGGTAACAGAGTCTTAAAGAATTAAATATACAACAACCTGATGACACAGCAGTTTCACTTTTAGGTATTTTACTTTAAAGAAATTAAAGTCTATTTCTATACAAAGACTTCCTTGTACACAAATGTTCATGGAAGATTTATTTGCTTGGGATCCCTTACCGAAAGCTAACAGCTTTTAACTAAAAGCTAGAAACAACCCAAATGACTACCAACAGATGAATCAAACTGTAATGTAATCACACGGTGGAATACTACTCAGTAATTAGAAGAACAAATTGATTCACATGAAATTTTCAAAGCAAATATTCTAAATGAAAAAGCCACATTTTCTTTCTCCATAAAAGTGTGTATAATATATACTTCTATTTTTGTAAAGTTATAAAAATGCAAATTAATATAATAGTATGCAGATAAGTGGTTGTTTGGGGATAGGATGGTGGAAGAGTTGGATTACAGAAGAGCGATAGAAAACTTTAGGAGTTCATGGAAATGTTTGTTATTTTAGTTTTGGCAATGGTTTCATGCATACAAATGTATGTTTAAATTTAACATATTTCAATGCATGTAGATTATTGGATATCAATTATACTTCAATGAAGCTGTAAAAAAAAAAAAAAAAAGCACAAACAGGAAAAATAAAGACAAACTCTTAGCTTGAAATTTATTGCTCTCTGCAATCTGACCAGTCTCTGAAAATACTCAAATGACATTGGACCACATTTGCTGATCTCTGAGGTCTGAAGTTCATATGTCTAAATATTTCTCCCCCTTTAGAATTGTATTATGATTTTATTCTCCTGAAACTTAGCAGATTTTTTTTTTTATCCTCAAAGTTCATTTATTTCATCGAGATAAGCCTTGTTGTTAAATTTTCCTAGAACATGATCTAAACATGTACTAATCTAGGTGTTAATTGATTTCAGGAATTATTCTTATATTGTCTTTGAAGGTATTTTCTGTACTTATCTGTAGATTAGATCTTCATCGTCTGGCCTTCCACATCAACTATATATCATCTACATTGACCAAGATAAACTTCAAGTTTCTCTCAGCCTGACTAAATTTTAGAGTCTTCTTCCTGCCTGACCACCCTCTCACAAGCCTTAACAAAATGCAGATGACCTAACCACAGAGGTCCCTCGCCTCCTTTTCCTTAGAGCACTTACTTTAGAAAGCTTGTCATTATATATTGTTTTTCTTTTCCTTTGAGATTTAAATATTTTTAGAAGCTTCTTGCTGCTTTACAAGCTAGGACTGTTTTTCTTAAGAGTCATTCTTTTGAAATGTAATCATCAAGAGAGAGAGTATCCCTATCTCCCTGTATTTGTGGGATGATAGGAACCTAACTTGCTTTGCTTCAAGGTATAAAACTATCTCTTGCTGTGAAAATACAAAAAGAAGGCTTATGGTCATCCCCTCATACATCAGCACTTAAAAACCCTCCTGCCCCCTCCTTTTTTCAGCAGAATTGAGCTCAGACTTCATTCTGATCTTTCTCTCCTGTTGTAATAGCCTTGAATAAAGTTCTTCTGTTTGTCTAGTACAATTTTTGCATTGACAGTATTCTTCATTTCTTTTCTCTTTTTTCTTAGTATTTATTTATACTCTTCAAGTCTGTCTGGTATCCCATGGAATAAACCCCAATAATATAATTTTGCTCTTTTCCAATATTTTTAAGTCTATTTTATTAGTTCTGGTAGCTCCTTTTTCAATTGATAATTTATTTAATATTTTGCATCCTAGTTTCGATGTCTTTATCTGAATGGGTATTTCTTTTCTAAAAACTCCCAAACTGTACTTATCTATGCTTTGCACAAAACTTTATCTTCTTTCGTTTTGGTAGAAAGTTTTTGCATCAATTTCGTGCTGCATTTATTTTTGATTTTGCCTTCAATATAAAGTCTTACCCAGGCTAATATTTTCTCGTCAACACTGTGCAGGGCTTCTCTTTGATTTCCTACCTATTACCGTGACATCATCTCAATATGTTAAATTGGATGAGTTGTCCAACTGTTCAGTTTATTCAGTTGTTTGGATGGGTGGTTACTAAGGGAAACAGGGCACTAGGCAACCAATTTCTTGTCAACTTTTCCTACAGATTTATTGATTTGCATTTCCAATTGGCATGTCTGGTCGAATAGACACAAGGCCAGGATGAACTTTCTATTTCTAGGCTTCCAGTAGCAAATATTATCTTGGAAAAAGTTTCATTCCATGTGAACCTCTATGGCTCAAAGGATTATGCTATTGAACCTACACAAAGAATGTCTTTGACTACCCCAAATGTCACCACACTATTGTTCCCTTGTTTCTTCTTTGACCCAGCTATAGCTACAGACTACCCTTTTTCCTGTTAATTTATAAGTCATGGTTATTTTGTATGGTCAGAAGATCTTGCCCTATTCTACTGATTGAGATTGAGTCTACAAACATCTCCTACTATTAACCCCTAAGCTACAGAATTTAGTAGTACTCAGAATGTTCCCATCTGCTTTCTAAACTCTTTGTCATATTAGGATATTGGGTAACATTTGTTGAGTTGAGGAGTCTTTTATCTAGGTGTAAATTGTATGTTATGCAGCAGATAACCTTTAGGATTTGAAGTATGGCCATGTTGCCACTATTTAGTTTCCTTATATATGTAGTTTACATTCAATTTGGGTTGTTTTTCTTCTTTGAAAGCATTTGAGAGGGATTAATGTTTTGTGCACTTTGCCAACATTCTTGGAAGTCTTCCCAAATTAGCATTAAAATCATATTTAAATTTTCTCTGTGCAGCAAACAAAACATTTGATCAATTCAGATGAGACATGATTAGCACCCATTTGCCTCATTTCTTTTAATAATTTGACAGGTAATATAGCCTCCAAATTGATCTATCTGCTTCAGCTCTTGTTCCCTTCTTCAGTTTATTTTCGACAGAGCATCCAGAATTATTCTGTTAAAATGAAAGTCAGATCACATCACTTCTTCACTCAAAATCCTCCAATAGCTTTTATGTAATTCAGAATAAAATCTGAGGTTAATATTACCATTTATAAGGATGTTCATGTCTGGGCCCCCTTTACTTCTCTAACCTAATCTCAAACTTTCTCCTAAATCCACACCAGTTGAGATACCCTATTTTGTTATTGTCGTCTTGAATAGGCCAGCCATGCTCTACCTCTAACTCTTTGCATTGGCTCCTCCCTAAGCTTGACTCATTCAAATTAAGAGGCAACTTCCCATAAGACTTGCTCAATAACCTATCTAAGATTTCAACACCCTACATATCTCAGCCTTCTTTCCTGCCTTTTATCTTTTAGCACTTATTGCCTATTTATTTTACTTATTTATCTTATTATCTATCTTCCCCATGAGACTACAAGTTCCACATGGACAAGGCTTTTTCTCTGCTTTATTCACTACTGTATTCCCAGTGACTTGAGTGGTTTCTGGCTGTTATGTGTGGAATATCTGTATCCTCCCCAAATTTCTATGCTGAAGTCCTAACTCTCTGTGTGACAGTATTAGGAGGTGAGGCCTTTGAGAAGTAATTCAGCTTAGATGAAGTCCTGAGGGTAGAGCCTCCATGATGGGATTAGTGCTTTTATAAGGAGGGAAGAGACATTAGAGCTTGGTCTCTTTGCCATATGAGGATACAGCAAAAAGACAGCCATCTGCAAGTTAGAAAGTGGGCTCTCACCAGACATAATCATGCTGGCACTTTGCTTTCGAACTTCTAGCCTCCAGAACTATGAAAATTAAATGTCTATTGTTTAAGCCATTAAGTCTATGGTATTTTGTTATAGCAGCCCAAGGCCACTAAGCCAGTGGCCCATTATAGACAGTCAATAGTTGAATAAGTACATAAATAAATCACGGTCTAGAAAGGAAAGACCTTGATAATTGCATCTAAGAACCTTGTAAGCAGGAGAACTCAGCTGCCACAGACCACTAAAATGATCTATGTTATCCAATTTGGTGGTAAAAAGTAAAACAAATGACCATGAACTATTGTTGATGGTGTTCAATTCAACATGTATTTATTCCATAGAAACACTATATGTGTATTGATTATAAATGCAGGCTGTGGAGCTAGAATATATGGGTTGAATCTTTGGCTTGACTTCTTACCAGCACCTTGTGCAAGTTACTTGATCT
>NW_011888790.1:11907632-11928989 GCF_000151845.1 Pteropus vampyrus | reverse complement strand
AGTGCATCACTTTTACTAATGAACTTTTAGCCTTTAGATGCAGAACATCATCCCAAATGAAACTGAAAGTGGATATTGTTGCAATTGAAATGATAAAAATAGTAGAATATGATTTTTATATCAAGAGTAGTTGGTAAATCAAAATCATTTTCAAAGTTCTATACCTTTGTGCAATTGCAAGCAATTAAACATTATGATTTCTCTGTTTTAACCAAAACTAACCATCTAAAAAAATAGTATGTAATTAAGTGAAGAGAAAGTGTTCGAAAGCTTTTTTTTTTGCACTGACTACTCATTATTCACACGTAGAGTATCCTATCCCCAACTGACACACTGAATCTTACAAAAGCCACTGTTTTTTTTTCCTATACAAAAATTTTATCTCCAAATTTTATACTTTTTATGTTCCTCATTTGCTTTCTTTCTCTACTCATAATTTTCTCTCTGCTTACAAGACTTGTGTGTAGCATGGCAGGGCCAGTAACCAACACACTACTTATGTAAAAAAGAAAATCACTTTTACTTTTGGAAATGTTTAGCAAAAACATCTTACATAGAGAAGCTTATTTCCTTTATTAGAATGTCTGAATACTAACTAGTAAACAGCAGTCATTGAGTTGTTTTTAAGTGACATCACTTAAATATTCTATTCTTTTAAAGAAATTTGGTAATGTAAGGCTGATTTCCAGCCCAGAGATTTATTTTCTAATTAGCAGATATCCTCATTTGCTATAATACCAAAACTGATATTCAGTAGCACCTCATCCAAAAACTATTACATTTTGAAATATCTATGTAATATTGACAAGGCTAAGGCCGGTTGATTCATTTTTAAAATGTCATATTTTATATAAAGTAGCTTCCAAGTATATTTTTATATGCAGTAATAGCACTTATGAATGATGTTTGATTGAATCCTAGTTCCCAAGTATCAACTTCTTCCTAGAATAGCTTAGTGCATTGGGCCTATTGAGCCATTACCTTTTATTGAAGGATAAATGAATTTCAGTCCCTACAGAATGGTGAATTAGCTCTTGCCTCGTAGCAAAGCATTTTTCCAGTTTCTCTTTACAATGGGACTCCTTTAGCCATGCCCTTTTCTAATGCAACCAGAGAGTAAAGTGGCAATCAGAAGGAGAAAATGAAATCTATTGAAATAAAATCATCAAGTTGGTATGGCTTTATCTTTGCACAGTAGGATAATCTGACATGATTAATCTACAATAATAAAGGTGGCCCTTTGGCGGTCCATGACAATTTTTCTGAGTATTACATTCTATGTTCTAGAATAGAATAGTTGTCATTCATGAAAAGATTTTTACTAAAGGATGTAATATGTGATAAATCTTATGATGCAATAAAGTGTTCCTTCATTCTTCAACTTTTTAAAACTGGATCAAAAAATTATTTTTAAGTAGAAATAAAAAGATGTAAATGTGATAATGTATAACCTTACCTTGTAATTTAACAACTTAGCAACTCATTTAGAGAAAAAAATTAAAATGGTTATCTAGTTGTTTTCTTGCCTGGAAAGACTGTCTCTTATATTTACTATTTTGTTTTTTAAAGTAACTTTCTGACATCTTTCAGAATTAATATGCCAGGATTTTACTTGGGGGTAATTTATGAAAATAAGAAAAGATGCTAAGAATATGTTTTTTTTTTTTTAATTAAACATTAGCAGAACCTCAGTACGTTCAAGACATTTATTCGGAAAAGTCATTAGACTTCTGCTACCAGGTAAGATATAGAGATTTGAAAACCTTTTTATCCCATGATAAAATTTAAAAATCAAGACAAAATGAATATCATACTTCTTTGTTGAATTTGGAAGAAGTAGCATTTGCAAAGAAATCTTGCCAAACTGAATTTCAGGGAGAAATAGACCTTCATAATTTGCAGAGTGTAAGTGACAGCTTCTACACAGTTCCTAGAGAAAACGTATAGCCTTAGGAAAAAAGTTCTAAAGTCTTTAATTCAAGTTTCCACTTTAAGAGGCTTAAAAATAAGATGACCACATTAAACCTAAAGTAAGCAGAAGAGAAAAAATTGAAAAATGAGAATAGAAAATTCTGAAGTATAAAATTAGAAAATAGAATCAATGAAACTAAAAAACAGTTTTTGGAAAAGAAACAAAATTGATAAAACTAGCTAAAATAACCAACAACAACAACAGAGAGAAAATACCGGTTGTCAATATAGGGAAAAAAAGAAGAATTACTGTAGATTCTACAGGCATTCAAAGAATTATAAGAGAATATTACGAACATTTTTACCGCAGTAAATCTGACAACTGATAAAAAAAATGGACAAATTCCTTTGAAGACATAAGTTATTAAATCTAAGCCAATAACAAATAGAGATCTTGAATAGCCTTATTTCAAATAACTTGAATTCATAATTTAAAACTTATAAAATATTAGGCCCAAGTGACTTTATTGATACATCCTATTAAATATTAGGCCACAAATAAAATATTAGGCCCAAGTGACTTTATTGATACATCCTACGAAACATTTAAGAATTTGTACAGACATTTTAATAGGTACAAAAATAGCATTTGATCAAATTCCATGTCTATTTATGATAAAAATTTTTAACAAAACAGGAATATGAGGGAAATCCTTCAATCTGATAAAGGTAACTTATGAGAAAATATCTACAGTTAAAGATTAAACAATGATTGAATACTTTCTAAGGAAATCAGGTAAGCTTGTCTGTTCTCATTATTTCTAATACTGTAATGGAGTTTCCATCCGGTGCAATAAGACAAGGAAAAGAAACTAGTAAAGTTTGAAAGGAAATATGAAATGTAGTTTTTTCATATAACTTTGTTCATAGTATATTAAAAAAAATCTACCAAAAAAGAAAAAAGAAAAGACAATGCTAGAATTACTAAGCAAATTATCCAGGTTGTAGCTGACAAGGACGATATACAAAAACTGACTGAATTTTTATAAACTAGGAACTGTTAGATTCTGACAATTAGAAATCAGTATCATTTATAATGCCATAAAAAAGGGATATAGTTAGTAAAAATTAATTAAGATCTCTACACTGGAAAATGATAAAACACTACTGAGAGAAACTTAAAAAAAATTTATTAATTTGGGAACCTTCTTGTTTTTTTATTTGGTTATTCAACCTTATTAAGATGTCAAGTCCACCAAAACTGATCAATCTCAATCAAAATCCCAGCAAGCTTCCTTCCTTCCTCCATCTCCACCTCCTTCTCATTCTCTCTCTTTCCTCCCCTCCTCCCTTCTCCCTTCTTCTCTGGTAGAAATAAAACAAGCTGATTCTAAAATATGTATAGAAATTATTAAATGTAAAGGACATCAAATAACCAAAATAGTCTTGAAAGAACAGACTTACACTAATTAATTTTACAAATTATTATTAAGCTACAACAATCGAAATGGTATGGTATAAGGATCAATAAGTAGATGGAACAAAATACAAAGTTAGAAATAGACAAACATATATAGTAATGGATTTTTTAGAAAGTGATAAAGCAATTTAGTAGGAAAATAAATTTTTTCAACAAATTATCTGGAGCAACTGGATATGCACATAGAAAACAATGAACACTAACTCATATTCATACACAAAACTTAATTCAAAATTAATGACAGTGTATTGATAGTCTTGGGTAGGCAAAGATTTCTTAGAATAAAAAAGGCAATAAACATAATATAATATAGTAATAAATTGAACTGCATGAAAATTAATAATGTCTACTCTTCAGAAGCCAATTTTAAGAAAATAAAAATAAGCCGCAGACTTAGAAAATATATTTATTATATAGAATTATATGAGAATGGTCTGTCTCACTTATAATTCATTAAAGTCACAAACAATTCAATAAAAATGGGCAAAGTATTTGACTAGACACTTCACAAAAGAAGTTATATAATAAAAATAAGCACATAAAATGATGCCAATCATCACTAATATTCAAAGAAAATCAAATTAAAATCACAAATTAAAACTCACTAGGATGGCTAAAGTAATCTCATCAATTCCAAGTGTTATGAAAGTATAGAGCAACTGGAACTTTCATACATGGCAGAGATCTTATGACTATTTTGGAAAACATTTTGGCAATTTTTTATAAATTTAAATATATTCTTAATACGTGAGCAAGCAATCCCCTTCTAAGTTTCTATCCAAGAGAAATAAAAGATGTCCACAGAGAGATTTGTAGAAGAATTTTCACAGCAGCTTTATTTATAATAGCCAAAAATAATGTGGGAGTTGTATGTGTAGAGGGCTGAGAGGGGGAGTTGGGTTGGAAGTGTCCATCAATAGGTAAATGTACAAATACATTTTTGTATATTTATATTCATGCAATGGAATGCTAGACAATAAGAAGTAACTTAAAGCTGATATGTTCAACATCTTGAATGAATCTTTAAAGCATGATAAGTTAAGAAGCCAAACACAAATATGTGTCTATTGCATAATTCCACTTATATGAAACTCGAGAACAGGCAAATTAATTTATAGTGTTGAAAATAAGCAAAGTGGCTATTTGGATGAGAGTAGGGGGTTGCCTGAAAGAGCATGAAAAAACTAGAATGATAGAAATGTTGTGTGTCTTGATTGGGACCATGTTTATACTGGTGTATATATTTGTCAAAACACATCACTCTCTACAATTAAGAACTGTGAATTTACTGTATGTAAATTCTACTTCAATAAAAAACATTTTAAAATTCTGGTTAATATTCTTCTTTCTTTTCATCTTCTAATGCACCAGATACTATCATAAAGAAGAAAGTATAAGAAGTGAGTACAGGGCCAAATAAATGTTCATAGCATCCTCTCCCATGCTTTCTCTTTTATTCCCTAAATGATAATTTAATTAATGCTTAATATGTATGTGCTGGACACTGTATTAACCACAAGGTATAGAAAGTTCATTACTATATGAATCCTACACTCAGAAAGTTTAAGGTTTAAAAAACATACCATTAATTAACCTAGATACACTCTACTCCACCCAGCTCACACACCAGCTCGTAGATTGCAACTAACATTTAAATACTGTGTCGCCAAATCTCCTTGATCCACAATCGACAGCTCCCAAGTGTTGGGAAGCCAGTTCTACCTTGTTCCTTTGTTACTGGAAGTAATTTGGCGTGATAGAGGGAGTGTCACAAATGTAATTCTTTGTACTGCCTGAATCCAACTGCTTTTCTATGTGTCTCTGTCAGAAACTGTCCTGTGACCTCAGGGTGATAAATGTGACTACTGCATACACATTCCAGTGATGAGACAAAGAGGCAAGGGCAGGGTGTGAAATGCCCATGGATAGCCTATATATTTTAAGTTTTATCCTAAAAGCTGGGGGGACCATTATAATTTGAAAGAGGGCACTACCAATTTTTTTTTTTTTTAATAGGTGAAAGATAAGTTCAGTTTTAGCTTGAGATTACTATGGTCACAAGTTGAGGAAAGACTTGAGGATAAAATATTACACATAGAGAGATCACGTTAAGACAATTATATTCACTCAGTCAATAAGCCATGAGGGACTAAATTAAAAGAAGGGAGTGTTTTGGAGAAGTAAGAAATATTAAGGAGGAAGAATATATGAGGTAGTAATGGAGGTTACATACAAAGAAATGTTCTAAAGTGTTTCTCAGGTTTCTGGCTTGAAAGAATAGGTGGGTAGCAGTGTCATTTTCTAAGGATACAAAAAAACATTCTTTGGTGTTCAATACTGTACTATTGAGTTTCAGATGATGGTGAGATATCCCATAGAGATTTATACAAGTATCTACATAGTCCAAAGTACAGTAGATAAGGCTGATTTGGAGATAGGTGTGCTTTGGGGGTAACCAGCTTATAAGTGGTAGTTTAAGCTATTAAGATCATCTGAGAGGAATATAGAGTATAAAATAGCAGTGGGAAAAGGAAAGGGCACTGGACTTTTAAATGGAGGAGCTAAAAAGATATAAGCCCACAATAACCATCCTAGAAAACACAGCCTAAAACGAGGAAGAAAATCAGAAATGTTGTTATAAAAGCCAAGAAAAAAATAAGCAGAGAAAGTTAGTCAATGCTGCACACTGGCTGACTGGTTTCCCCAAGGGACATTACGAAAGCAGTATCCATTCAGCCAAATCAATATTTAATGGATCATTTGGTAGGAGCTGATATTTAGTAGGAAGCAGAAATGGAGATGTACATTAATTCTTACCGTGGCCGAACCTATATCTCACCACAAGCTTTCTTCTCCTTCTTTAATATTCCCTTTCTTTAAGCATAGATAAGTGTTATCTTCCATAAACTAAACTACAATGATCCAACAAAATGGGTATTGCTACCTCCATTTCACAGAGGACTCAGTTAGGCTCAGAGAAATTTAACAGAATGCCTAGATTTTAAGTGGAAGATCAAGGATTTGAAATGTCTAAGTTCAAGCCTTTTTCTACTACATCATGATACAGCATGACACAGAATCTCTCCTGCCTCTAGCACCATCTTTGTAAGATGTGGAGCTCAGTAAAAACAGTAAGTTTGGTGGATAGAATTGCAAATATTTGAACCCACAAATTGTAAATAAAAACTAACACATATTCTTACTTCATAATAATGAGCCTTGGGAACTGATCACTAAATTAATACCAAGCATCTTTCTTTTTTCTTAAAAAAAACTAAGAAATGTAGAAACAAACAGAAAATTTAGAAATAAATAACAATTACTGAATACTTGCTATGGTTGAGTTTTAAACACTTTAAATGTAGTAACTCCTTTAATCTCCCAACGATCCTGTAAGGTAAGCATTATTACTATCATATCAGCAGAAGAGATGAGGAAACTAAAACTAGAAATGAAATATTGTGCCCAAGTACGTTTCCTTAGCTGCTTCAAGTATATGTATGCAATGAATCTGGATTCGAGTTCGGGCAGTTTAGATCCAATGACAATACTTTGAGGAGTAAATTCATGCTGCATAATTAGGATTCAGAGGCCTAAGAGTACTACCTAGACTCATCTACCTCAAAATGATATGGGGAATATATTGTAATAACTATGTACTGTGACAGATCATTACTAGACTTACTGTGGTGATCGCTTTTTAAGGTTTATCAATGTTGACTCACTGTGCTGTACATCTGAAACTAATGTAATATTATATGTCAACTATAATTTAAAATATATATTTTTAATTTTAAAGTATATGATTCAGGTATTACACTCATTGAAGTTCATTATTAGAAACTTGTTCCTTTGGGATAAGCTCTGCTTGTTCCAGACATCATGCACGAAATCAATACCCTTTTATGTTTATGTGAATTAGATTAAGAGGCAGCTGGTGATGGTGTGGGTGATGTGTAAAACAAAGAGGCAAGAGAAGGAGGAAATGAAGAGATAAATAAGGTGAGATGTTTGCCTAGGACATTTCTGGTTCAGGATTTCTCATTAACAGATAAGGGAGTGGCAGAGCTCAGCCTTAGAATGCAAGCCTCAGTTCTCACTGTTAATCTATCCAATACAGCAAAATTTCTTTCCCTTTTGATTTGTTCTGCTGCTTAAGTTTCGTAATGTGGGGAGGGAAGAATGGCATATTTATTCTGCTTGTTAGACTAGATTTTTGGCAAACTGTGCCTAATTACCTTTAGTCTCCAAGAAGCAGAAGAGCAGAGCCCATAGCTCTACAAATTTCAGCTGCAAAACAAAAGGAAGCTCATAAAGTTTGGCTGGTTGTTAATTGTTAGCTAAGAAAGAAAATGGTCCAATTTGCTAAATAAGAAAACATGATCAGTCCCTTCAATGTGTATCTATTAATATAGAGCATGAACAAATACTATTAACACCAGTGTTCTCATGTGACTCAGCTCTATCTTTTACGCCTTTTTTTACAACTTCGGTCATTTTGGTTTTCTCTGACACTCTTACTTGGAAAGAGGAAAAGAAAATAAAAATCTGCAGCTTCAATCAAGTCTTTTTAACACTTCATAGCTCTAGGAAAAGTTTTTTTTTTTTTAATTTTTAAAAAGGGTTAAGTGTAATATCAATTTAGAATAATTAGAATGTGACATATCTCCAAAATACTTGGTCTGTATGATATCTAATACCGTGTAAAACAAAATGACAGATTCCCAGGTAGATTTTTTAGGTTCGAGAATGACATCTTAAAGTATAGCCTTGATTTGAAATTCTATTGTATTTTCTAGTAAAATCATTGTGCATTCCTCAAGGAAGGAAGAGTAAGTCAAAGAATGCATTCTATTTGTTGTAGTCATATAGCAGTGAAAAATGACTAGCAAAGTAACCAGAAAAGAAAGTCCCTAATCAGAGGTATTCTCTCCAACAGTCAATTTACATCCTTTACTTGATCAACTATATCCACTTAACCTTTAAAGCTAATGTCTCACTGACTGTACCTTCTTTAATTTCTACAGTCTGACTAAGGCTATCCGGATAACACAAGAAACAGGAAGATGGTCCTTCCAGCTTGTGGCAAAAGCTCTGAAGCCATTATACTCAGACAAAAATGACAGTATCTATCCTAATATTTGCCCAACTTCCCTAGGGAATTAGGCTCAGATTTTCTTGCTCCATCTAAGCTCTTATTACTGTTAATGTTCTTGATGATATCTTTATCCTGTTAAAAACAACTTAAAAACAATGTAAAGAAAATAAATGATTCCTAATTTTAAAACTGGTGATGCCAGTATTACTAATTAAAAGTCAGAAACCACATCTTCTTTCTGCTTAAAACCTTTGAGTGGCTCTCTATTGCCTGCAGAATAAATTTAAAATTCCTTAACATGGGACTAAATGCTTTTTATAACCTATTTGCAAACTCTTACAGTGTCATCACTTTTATTACCTTTTGTCAACCCTCTAGACAACTAGAGAAAACATCTGGCTCCTCCTTGAGTATAACATGGACTTTTATTGTCCTGCCTTTGTGCATAGCTTCTACTAAATAAAATCCTGCTGGTAAAAAGAAATAGCATCACCTAATGATTAAAAAAAAAGAGCATGGGTTCTGCCATCAGACTGCCAGGGTATAAATTCTAGCCACATGACATATTAGCTGTGTGACTTCAGACAAGTTATTAATCATAAGTGTCTTGGTTTAATTATCTATAAAATTAGGGACATAATTAGGCTTCTTTCATAGGATTGTCAGTTCCTATGAAGATCTTGGAAGGATACTTCCTCCTCTGTGATGCTTTTTCTGAATTATTCATTTGTTTTTCCATTATTGTATTCATACCTCTTTTTTTTTTTTTTAATAATGCCTTATCAATTTGTACATTATTGGTATCTATGTCTTGGTAACCTTTTTATCTACAGTGCCTAAAACAGACTGTACCAGACTTATGATGATTGACTTAATCTTATGCCAAATATAGCTGTAGTACCATGTTATTCTTAAGAAAAAGTAAAACAAACCATATTTCTCTGATTGTGATATTTAAATTAGGGATGTGCATGACAAAAAGTACTGGTAGGCTAAATATCAAGTTATTTAGGATTATCGGATCATGAACAATTTTTTTCTTTTTGATTTTTTGGGAGTTTGCAATTATTTATACTACTGTTAATACATTTCTAAATTTTATTAGAATTTATTCATATTAAGACTACTTAACATGAGACCTACCTTCCTAAATTCTTAAGTGCACAATATATTATCGTTGACTATAGGTTCAATGTTCTACAACAGATATTTGGAGCTTTTCCACCCTGCTTAACTGAAACTTTATGACCATTGATCAGAAATGCCCCATTTCTTCCTACCCCTAGCAAGTATTCATTCCACTCTTTGGTTCCATGAATCTATTTTAGTTACCTTATATAAGCAGAATCATATAGTATTTTCTTTGTTACTGGTTTATTTCCCTTAGCATAATGTCCTCAAGGTTCATCCATGTCACATATTGCAAAATTTCTTTTTAAAGCCTGAATAGTATCCAGTGTATGCATGTACCACATTTTTAATCCATTCTCTTGACAATGGACATTTAGGTTGTTTCCACATCTTGGCAATCGTGAACAGTGCTGCAATGGACACGTGGGTGCTAATATGTATAGAATGGGAGAAATATTTGCAAACTATATATCTGGTAAGGGGTTAATCTCCAAATATATAAGAAAATGTGATAAATATTAAATTTCTTTTTTAAATTCTGACTCATTGGACCCTAAGATAAAGCAGACTCAAGTAAAAGAAGTAGTGAGATGGGGGGAAATTGAGTTTATAATCTGTTTGAACTGGTGAGCAGTTATGATATATTATGCTTATTTCATTTTAAAATATATACTTGTCCTCTTCCTCAAAACAGATATTTTTACTAGTATGATGTACAGCTTACAAACCATAACTAGAGTACAATTTAGGCTCATGAATGGAACAAAGAAAATAGAAACCATTTAGGCCAAAAAGAAAGAGTAAAGTATTTTTTGGCAATAACTGGAGAAGCTAGAAGAGATGAGGTGTGGGGAGTTGTGGAAAACATACTAGAGTGAATTGATCCTTAATGGTGCAACACATGGGAATAGAGTATGGTGACCTGCCTTTGTTTCTACCAACCATGTCTATTTTCTTCAATGACTCCTTTTATTTGCTGTCTACTCTTTTTTTTTTTTTTTTGGTTTGTTTCTATTTTCACTTTGTTTTCTTCATGGAATGTCTTTTTTTTTTTTTTCTTCCTCTGCAACCTTCTTATTCTGTCCAGTGATTACTTCATACTTTTCTACTTTCCTCAAATTCCCATCTTCACCATCTCCGTTGATGCCATTGATTGAGAACTACCTCAACTTGTGTATTAAGCCTTCCTTTAACTATAGTAACAATTTTTCTACTTCTAGTTACAGTGGAATAAATAAGAACAATTCCTCTACCTTTGGAATCCCATCTGTTTGTCCATTCAAAATTTGTTTTTCTTACCTCTTTCTTATATTTCGACCTAAGTTTTCTACCAAGTCCTTCCAGTTATCATCTAAGATGATCAATATCATCTATATTTAAAGACCAAAAAAATTCCATTTATTGCTCTACTTTCTTATTAACAAACTTAGCAATAATCAAAAACATTGTTTATGCTCAGTGTCTCAGCGTCTTTACTTTCTAGCGTCTTCACTTTGCTTACTTTTCAATAGGTGCTAATTTCCTCTCTTTCCATTCCGCAAGAACTGCTCATACTGGGTTCACCAATAA
Source organism: Pteropus vampyrus (assembly GCF_000151845.1). Classification (NCBI taxonomy): domain Eukaryota; kingdom Metazoa; phylum Chordata; class Mammalia; order Chiroptera; family Pteropodidae; genus Pteropus; species Pteropus vampyrus. Next base: position 11,917,800 of record NW_011888790.1, on the reverse strand, counting down.
GCTCTATGTTACTACATCAAATGAATGTCTCTAAGTACTCATCATTTGCATGACTCAGTTGCATATTATAAAGCTAGCTGATCACTCTCTTTTACTAGAAATACTACTCTGCCTTGGCTTTCCAGATTTTGCCCCACTATCTCCGTCATCTACTTATTGGTCTCATTATTGGTTATTCCTTCTGAACTACACCATGATATGTTAGAAAATGTCAGGATCCTCTTCTAGACTCTCTTCTCATTCTTATCCTTTCGTCTAGGAAATGCCATGGACTTCTATGACTTCACTTATAATCTGAGTGTTGTTTTTCTAGAGCTTTCACATTGCTTCTGATTTCAAGATTCTCATATCAAACCATCTGCCTGACATTTTGATACCTCACAGTCATCTCGGATTTAATATGTACAAAACCTCTACTCTGTAAATGACACCATCTTCTACCCAATTCAGGCTAAAAATCTGACAGACTCCTCTCCTTTCCAGTCTCATCTACATTATCAGCTAGTATTGCCGACTCTACAATATAAATGTTTTTCAAGTGCATCCACATCACCATCTTCACTGCTGATATTTTTGAAGTTATAAATATTTCTATCATATTACTATAATAGCCTTCTAGCTGTCTCCCTGAACTTTTCTTAATCTATTCCTTCTCGGGTATCTCCAAACCCCCATGACTTCCACCAAACATGAAGCTCTTCTATGTACTAAATACTGTGCCAAACACAGATACTATAGTGAATCCAATTATGAGCATGAATTCTGCTACAGTTTAATTTACAGCCTCATTAGGGATAGTGGAGAATAGAGGGAAAAATAAAGACAAATTGTTTGACTAATAATTTCACATCTAGTTCAATGTCTCTTATGGTTTTAGGTCAGAATAGCCAATGGCATATAAGTAATTCTATCTGTCAAAATCAAACTCATTCTTTTCTCCTTCAGATATATTAGCACAACAATATGTATTATCTTATTGGATCTTTATAACAATTTTTTGAAAAAAGGCACAATTATCCTACTTTTTAAAGGTAAGGAATTAATGTGCGTGAAGCAGAAGACTGGAAAACCAGACAATGACTCATATGACATGAGCTACAATTATCTTCATTCAGAGAAAGAGCCCTAAGACTTTTGTGTGGGTGGCATATGTGGTGAAAGGTGTAGTTCACAAGTGGAATTGGAGACTATTGTATGTAATGGGTCCTTTGTGTTGATACTTAGAGGCTTAGTGCTCATAATTCAGGTAGTGGATTAAAACATAACTTAGTAAAATTTTAAAGCTAATGAGAATGTGAAGATTACTTGATCCAACACTCTGGTTGGAAAGGACAAAAGAATAAAGTTAAAAAGTTGGATCATTTACTTGCCTGAGATTACACAATAAGCCTTTGTGAAAGCAGGGATCCAGACTCTCTAACCCCTAGTCCGATGTTTATTCCAACACGCATTCTTCCCTCTTTTCTTTCAGGCTACTTCGCCATATAAAATTACTTTCTATACATTTCTTTTAAATTCCAAACTTGCCATGTGAGCTTTAAATATATTTAAATATTATAAAATCCAACTTAAAGTGGCTTAAATTTATTTTGGAATTTAAACGTTTATGTATGAAGAACATGATAATTGACAAAGTCTTTCCAGGGTGTCAGGAACAGACTAGTGACATTAATAAAATAAAGAGGATCAGGAAGTTACTTTGAATGACAAGAATCTGGCTGGGGCTGCTTGTCTAACTAAATCAGGTCCAGGCTTAAGGCAAACAAACAAATGGCCAGGCCCGGACACAGAGTGCTAAGTGAGTTAGAGATTCTGACAGAAAATGCCATTCTTTGTCTAGCTCCGTGAGAGAGAAGCATTAGGGTACATCGAAAGGCTCCTCAGAGTGCCTGGATGACTCAGTGGCCCTGTGTTCTCTGATATACTTCTTGTTAAAGGAATTTTACTTCTTTTGTGCCAGATGGAATATATTCAGGGTTGGCTCCTTAATAATTATGGTAAATGAGCCCAGAGAATGCACCTCTTGATTGCGGTCATTACATTGTTAAAAATTTTAGAGAGTGCAAGAGTCAGAGTATACGATATTTATCCATCCTCTTTTCATTGGCCATTGCATATCCTGGAGGACCTCTCTTTCATGGAACTGAAGCCAGAATTTAGTCTAATATGAGAGCCCTTGGCCCTGCTTCTCTCCCAGATGATCTCTTTTAAACAGAGGAAGGAGTGTGCTAGAGATCTAAAAATAGTTAAACTCAAAAAAAGACAATGAAACCAGTCAGGTTTATCTTTGAGTCTTAACCTCTTTCATTCCACCAGATATTACATGTTCCATGACTCTATATTTTATATGCTTAATATACATAATTTATATGGCCTGAGATTTGAACTATATGGTTTCCATGTATAGAGAATTAGTCACGTTTGACAACCTGGATGATGAAACAATGAGAATGTTATTGGGTACCAGACAGTTAAAGCTTAAAGGCCTTGGAATTGATTGGTTTCTCACTGAGAACTGGCATAACAAATTAGTTATATTGTTTTAGTTACAGTAACACTTCTTAGAGGATCATACAGATAGACATGACCTTAGATGATGAGACTTTCATGAAGCCATGTTGGGTGGCCAGCATTTTAGTTATATGCTATTATACCATTCTCCCAACTGGAAGAAGCTTGGGAGGTCACAAGAACCCAGAGAAGGGGCAGCTGACACAGCCTGAAGGGGAGATTTCCTTAGGGAGGTGGCACCTGAGATGTTTGGGTTTTTGGGGGGAAAAAAAAACATAAACAAATGTGAATTCTTAGTGGATGAGTGGATTGAACCGCTGTTCATTAACAGTAGGGAAGATCATAGTTCAATTTTTGTTATATCAAATAACAGTATAATTCTATTATTAAAGAGATTCTGGTTTGCTCTCCTATTGATACGAGGATTGAAAAAAGGGTTTGACTAAAAAGATATGAATTAGGAACTTGATCTATAATAATTTTTAAAGAAATAGTAGAAAAAAAAATTGGGGGGCCATGTGATCAGGATCCTATAGCATACTTTGAAATTAGCTTCCCTTATCAAGGCTTTCTCGAGGATGGAGGTGGTAGTAAATTGTTGTAACGTAACAAAAGCAGATATAAACACATAGTGGTTCATGGAATAAGGATTACTCAAATGAGTAATGGTGTTGCTGTTCTTCAAATAGGTGCCTATTTTGCTGTAAAACATGAAATTCTGTTCCCCTTTTAGAATAAATTGCCCAAAGAAGTTTTGGATGAGACTGCTAAACAAAAATTATTGATAATAGTTTACCAAATATAAAAGCATATCAGAAGTCTTTGAATTTGTTAGGTGGCTATTCTGGAACAACACATAGATTTTCCGAGTATCTATGTTAAATATCTAAAGTGAGATAGTGAAAATAAGAATGGCAATGATGGTAATTATGATGTAATTTAAAAGCTCAGAACCTTAATTTTCTATACAGGAAAAAATAAAAGAACTAGTGTTAAATGAAATATATAGGGCTACTTAGTATATCATAGATTGTGCATTTATTGAGGTCATGGAAGGTGTTACACCCAGAGTGCTGATTGCAGATAATCACGTTAATCGCTCTTACTTTTTCAAATATAATTCTCTGCCACACTCATTAAAATAAAAGGTCAGATGTTTTTCTATTGTAAATTTCATCCATGTCAGAGAATTTGAAGGAAAAAAATACCCAGTTAAAGAAAAAGACAAAAGCAACTATTTCCTATCACATAAAATAGCCACAATTAATACTTGGTATATCCTGGTTTTTTATACATTGTTTTGTTTTTTATGTTCATATTATATAAAAAATATTGTATACTATTTTAACTTGTCATAGCAACATAAGCATTACGGAGCCTTGTTTCTGTATCGTAAAGGCAACTCAAGTACCTGATTCCTGATGCTCAGTTCTTCCTTTGTGGCCATGATATTTGGTTTCCTCACTGACTATGACTGAGATTCTCCCTCTGGCTCTCCTTTCATTGGTCCTCAATAATCTTATAGCCTGTTTATACTGGGCTTCTATCCCTTCTCTATTTGAGCAGTCCCTTATTGGTGGTACTCTCAATGGGTTTGCTCAGATTTGTTCAGGATTGTGTAGTCAGACTTAATAAAAGCAAGAAATGAAAGATCTAAGGTCAAGATATATAAAGAAAAGTAGGTTTTTTTAAAGTAAGCATTTTTCATATACTCAAGAATTCTCTTTCAACTTTGTCAAAGAGATGCCTTTCCACAGGAGAAAAAAAAAATAAAGCTCCACTAAGTGTTGTTGCTTTCACAAATTTAACAGTAATAGGCCTTCAGACAGGAGACAGATGCTCCTGTACTTGAAATACACAGCTGATGTGTCAGAACTAACATCTTCTTCCTTTGCTACCCTTAGTTTCATTAATCTTCAGAACTTTTTTTTTTTTTTTGTCTTAAGCTAATCTTATCCCCTTAAGAGTCTGGCATGAGCAACAGAACATGAGCATTATCAATAACTGTGTTAATCAATTAGGCTATTATTTAATGGAAGCCTAAATTTTACCCCAAATCTTAAGATACGTGTGGAGATAGAACTGGAGGATCTCATCTTAATTTGATATAACTTTCTAATATATCTTTTCCTCACATCCAGATAAATTTTGTTTAATCTGCATGAAGCATATTACTACAATTCCTAACGATGCTGCATACTTGAGCTCTCCTAAAAGAACATTGGAAAATGGACAGGGAGAGTCCATTATTTTAATGTCCCCTTTATAATATTATATTGTTATCAAGGCTTAAAATATAACTTATTTTAATATTTTACATTTGAACATGGCAGAGATGTTGAATATTTGGAATATAAATATTAGAAATATAGTACATTATTTAGAAAGTGGGATATCAAAGATATAAAGACATCTGAATGCTCCAACTATTTATTTGCCCTGCTCGATATTCTATTCCTAAACCTTTCTTCTTCCAATTTCATTTGGATAAGTGGATGTATCTCAATATCAGAGTATATTATAAAATGGAGTTAATGTAATCGAATCAACAGGATGATCTTTAGGCACAAATTTTATGTGCCATGGAGAAATTGCTTCATGGATGTCTCTGTCTGTCTGTCTCATCTCATCACTTGGCAGCAGCTTATAAGGTGTTTTGGTCAAGAATGAATTTCTTGGGAGGGGGAAGGTAGATAGGATAAAGAGAGGGTCAAATATGTGGTGGCAGAAAGAAATCTAACTATGGGAGGTAAACACACAGTGTAAACATGTATATATGACTTACTGTTAAAGTGAACAACTGAAACTTATTGGATTTCATTAACCAATGTCATCGACAGATAGATAAAGAGAATGAGTTTCTTTTTGAAAGATTCTCATGATTTTCAGAATTTAAAATCTATATCTCATTGAGAGTGGGTCAAGAAACATCTTTAAATATAAAGATTGTAAGAAATTTTCTCCCCTTTTCTAACAATAAAAACATGTATTAGAATTGCTGGGGACATTTTTAATATTTTCCTTATTTTTTATACCTTTCGTTATTTCCTTTAATTTTATTCTTTTCTTTTTAAGCTTTTTTGTTCTCTGTACTTGTTTTTTTTCTACATTTCATGCTCATAGCACTTCCCAGTGTAGTAATAACTACTATTCTCACTTTCTATTCAGTAAAAATGTTCTTTTTGTGACAGACATACATGCCTCTAAAGAATACTGCCACAATCAATGAATACTCAGCTTTTACAGCCCAGAAGTTCATTTTAATTCGTAAGACTTATTACTTATTAGAAAGTAATCTATAGCCCCAGTCTGCCTTTTCTTTTCTGACAAAAAAAAAAAGAGGTGGATAATGAAGTCTTTGTGTACCTCAAGCTTGTTAAGAATAAAATGTGTTAGCAAATAATATACAGTGCTACATTTTCACTGTTATTATTATTGGGATGAAGAAAATTGTTGCTTTATAGGAGACCAGCCCAATATAGTCTTTATTTTGGGACCAAACTTATGTATTGAAGTCATCTCTTCATGTCACATGAATTCTGGCATGCTGAACAGAGACCAGTGCCCTGAAATATTCTTCTCCTTCCTGCTCACTGGTGCCTGAAGGTAATTCCCTTGAGGGTCATTATTTTTACTTAACGTTTCTTGGTCTGTTAACATGCACAATCCCTGGGAGCAACGATGCATTTATGTCGTAAGTTTATGCATGATATTTTCAGTAACTTTCTTATGCCTGGGTTTCATTATTCAGGAATGAAGACCTTGAAGAACTGGGAAGGTTTAGAGCAGTGTTAAGTACCATAACTCTGCTGTAGTTCAAAGAGGTTGTTTGCTTCTGAAATTTAGGATCCTGTTCGTAAAGATATAATCTTTTTATAAACATATCTAGCCATTGTACCTCTGACCACAAATAACATAACAATTTAATTGAATGCAAGAGAACATGAATACAGTAGGAAGCCGAAGAATTCTACCATTCTTTAAGCTAGAAGGCAAGCATTAGGTTCAGATGCTAAATTGTGACAGTCATATTTCTAGTGGCATATGGTTCTTTGGAAAGCTTCCCTGGGTGGGAAAATGACAGTTCTAAAGTCACCTCTGGTTAGTTACACGGGTAGCTTGCCGATGGGCTGTCTGAAGCTCCCAAGAGATTTTCAGAATCATCAAAACTTATTTGATTCACATTGAGTCTTTGGTGTCACTATTAGCAATGGAGCCACTTTCTTCTATCAGAAGTACCTAAAATTTTAGTGTGAGACTTAAATATTTTGCTTTTTTAAAATATCAGAGCCTTCCTCACTAATTTCTATAAAGTATCAAATGTCCAAATACTCTTTTCTTAGATAGAGGTATCAAGACAAATTTCCAACTCGGCTGGTGGGAATTGGGCTGAAAGCTACTTCTTTCCTGAATCACCTTGTATATAGGCTTAAATAAACCTTTCTACTTCTGCCCAACTCACTTGAAGAAAAGAGCTTTTCACAGCTGTGTGGCTTGCAAGTCCCTGAGGACTCAACTGCACAATATGTTCAGTTTCTCTGTAACGAAGTCTGTCTAAGAGATTGGAAATTCTGGAAGTATAATATTGATAACAATCAAAGTCTTAATGATGTAGGATGTGTCTCAGAGGATAATTTGTAAGCAGGTCAACATCTTTACCTTTGGAAACAAAATATCTGTTCTCATTTGCACTAAATGTTTATTTCATAATTTGCTTTATGGCTAAATATTGGGCTAAAGGATTAAACCAATGAGTAGGGTAAAGGTTAGTAGCAATACATATTAAACGGTGTATATTTGTATAATCACAAATCACAAACATAGCTAGTTTTTATTTTGCTTTGTTTTTATAAGAAAATGCACTATCTTGTATGCATATTTCTCCTTCACAGAAATTTAAATAGCTTTGTAGTCCTAAAATGGGTATAGGTCACTAAATATAATTTTGTTGGTAAGTTTTAGGCTAAATATTTATAAATGAAGCAGTTCTAGTGGAAAAGGTCACATTGGGCAATCAGGACTAAGAATATTCTGAGTTTGTCACAATTTAAATTACTAATTTTGGGTGAGTCTGCAACTTCACCTAGACCTCTGTTTATTCATCTGTCAGTCAGGTATTGAAGTATTAATTCAGACTTCTTAGAAGGCTAAATAAAATTTGATTAAAGCAGTAACAGCACTTCAAATTTTTAATGTAATATCCAAATGTAGTTATTTAGTATATTAGCAAATCATTTCCCTTGATTATTTAATCATAGATATGAGTAGTCCTAAATATACTTTTGCCTCTCATACCAGATTTCATGTAGATCTAGTCTGTGCATTAAAAAAGCACATCAGGATCTGCAATCAGAAAAACTGAGTTCTAATTTCTGACAGATTTCTGTCTGTGAGCCTTTATTCTTCTGAGCCTCAGTTTTCAGCTCATTAAAAAATCATAATAGTAGTACCTATCTCATGGGGGTATTGTAATGATTAAACGCGATTTTGAGTTGGTTTATCAGCATATATACATTCATTATATTTTGTAATTTATGAAGTGTTATGCTAATCATAATTATAATACCACTTATACTTTTAAAGCACCCACTCCTCAACACATTCAATATTATGGTGAGATAAAAGCAGATATAAATCAATAGCAGCAGCTGAAAAAATTTAGCCTCTAGCCAACCATATAGTAGTTTATTTTCTGGTATATTTTTAGTTTTCATCATATTTTCAGCCTTGGGTTTGAAAAGTCAGAGCTAGTTTACATAAATATTCCAAAGAACTCTGATCTTGTATATATTGTATTTTAAAAATCCAATTGTAAATTATAAAAATCCTTGAAACTGATTTTATTCAAAGGGATTTTCATTTGAGGCATACTGATTAAATATTATCTCTGATTACTAGACAGATTGCAGATTAAAATCTTTAACCCTATTATGGACAAATACATATAGAAAATGTTTTCTGAAAGTTTTCAGATTAACTGTAAATTTTCAGTGGCCCACATATTTAACCATCCGTGTCCATAAAATTCCCAGGTGTTTCGTTAAGGTAAGTTTAATACTGTGTTTTTCATGTAAATGCTTTCGTGAAAGCGATAGTAAGAAAGCAAGAAAGTAGAAAAAACAGACTTGTCAATAACTACTATAAGTGAGAAGAAAGACATATTCTAGTTATTTTGTTCTCCATATTTTTCTCACCTCTCTCTATTCTTAGCCAGTGAGCAAAGCCTACTATTTCTTTGCCTTAGGAATTTTGCAGAGCTGAAAGCAGCTTTGGTTTACAAGACAAAGAATTTTCCGGTCCCTGATAAAGGCCTGTACTCAGACTAAAAAGGGAGAAGCCTGAGAGAGCTTTAGGCACATGGAAAAAAATTTCCTCATCCTGTGAGCTGCAACAGAAAGCCAGGCTTGCTCTGGCACTGCTTTGGGGCCCTCGGGATGCTGAGAGGATTTCAGCAGAAGTGGAAGTCCAAGCATGGGGAAGGCCAGGTGTCAAGTGTCAGTGTCAAGTGTTTAGGAACACCTATTGCTGAGATACTTGCATTTTATAACTCCTAAAAAGATACAGAACAAAAAGACAAAAGAGAAAAAAAGAATCCACTACCATCACCCAAAACAGCAACTTGTTTAACATTTAGATGGTTCATCAATACATATGTTGCAAAATATATAATTCTTTTTCTACTAAGAATTCTGATTATTTTATATGTATGCATAGATAGGTAAATAGACACAAGTATATTAACATATTTAAATAAGTGCATTTAAGTAAAATCTTTTAGAAAAGTCCTTGATTCTTCACTTTTATTTCCCAGCTTTTAGAACAATGAGTTTAGAACAATGAGTTCTAAAAACTGGGAAATAAAAGTGAAGAATCAAGGACTTTACCCTGAATACACTGTCTGAAATATAGCTTTGACATGAGGATTTTATAAAGTTCCTCAGTGATGGTATTGTGTAGCCAAGGTTCCGAAACATGATTAGAGATTAACTATCAGTTTACAGGGAGGGCATCGTAAAGTACAGAGGAACATGGCAAGTGACATCATAAAGATGAAATTAGAAAATCCAGAATGTGAGACACCCTATGCTCTTATTTCTAAAATGTTGCCCATACATGGAAATGGACAATAGACTAGTGGTTACCAGAGGGTAGGGGGAAGTGGGGAGGAGAGACATAGATGGGGTAAAAGGGGTCACATATGTGATGACAGAAAGAAATCTAACTATGGGAGGTGAACACACAATATAAATATATATGCCTTACTGTTAAAATGTACAGCTGAAACTTAACGGATTTCGTTAACCAATGTCACCATAAAAAATAAATTAAAAAATAAAATAAAAGGAAGTGTTGCTCATGGACCAGCAGCTTTGGCATTAGGTGGGCGTTTGTTAGAATGCAGACTCTCAGGCCTCCACCCAGACCCACTGACTCATAATCTGAATTTAAACAAGACTCTCAGGTAATTCATAGGTTCATTAATATCTGAGAAGCACTGTTATCTATAGGCAACAAGAAATTGGTTTCTTCAACAGCAAAACAGCAGGGAGGAAAGAGAAAGAGGAAACATTAAGATATACTTAAAACATGTATCAGTACATGATATGTTGAAATTATAAAGTTACTCGTTCACACGACCTGTTAACACATATGCTTA
>NW_011888790.1:11902812-11907582 GCF_000151845.1 Pteropus vampyrus | reverse complement strand
TGTCCATAAAATTCCCAGGTGTTTCGTTAAGGTAAGTTTAATACTGTGTTTTTCATGTAAATGCTTTCGTGAAAGCGATAGTAAGAAAGCAAGAAAGTAGAAAAAACAGACTTGTCAATAACTACTATAAGTGAGAAGAAAGACATATTCTAGTTATTTTGTTCTCCATATTTTTCTCACCTCTCTCTATTCTTAGCCAGTGAGCAAAGTCTACTATTTCTTTGCCTTAGGAATTTTGCAGAGCTGAAAGCAGCTTTGGTTTACAAGACAAAGAATTTTCCGGTCCCTGATAAAGGCCTGTACTCAGACTAAAAAGGGAGAAGCCTGAGAGAGCTTTAGGCACATGGAAAAGAATTTCCTCATCCTGTGAGCTGCAACAGAAAGCCAGGCTTGCTCTGGCACTGCTTTGGGGCCCTCGGGATGCTGAGAGGATTTCAGCAGAAGTGGAAGTCCAAGCATGGGGAAGGCCAGGTGTCAAGTGTCAGTGTCAAGTGTTTAGGAACACCTATTGCTGAGATACTTGCATTTTATAACTCCTAAAAAGATACAGAACAAAAAGACAAAAGAGAAAAAAAGAATCCACTACCATCACCCAAAACAGCAACTTGTTTAACATTTAGATGGTTCATCAATACATATGTTGCAAAATATATAATTCTTTTTCTACTAAGAATTCTGATTATTTTATATGTATGCATAGATAGGTAAATAGACACAAGTATATTAACATATTTAAATAAGTGCATTTAAGTAAAATCTTTTAGAAAAGTCCTTGATTCTTCACTTTTATTTCCCAGCTTTTAGAACAATGAGTTTAGAACAATGAGTTCTAAAAACTGGGAAATAAAAGTGAAGAATCAAGGACTTTACCCTGAATACACTGTCTGAAATATAGCTTTGACATGAGGATTTTATAAAGTTCCTCAGTGATGGTATTGTGTAGCCAAGGTTCCGAAACATGATTAGAGATTAACTATCAGTTTACAGGGAGGGCATCGTAAAGTACAGAGGAACATGGCAAGTGACATCATAAAGATGAAATTAGAAAATCCAGAATGTGAGACACCCTATGCTCTTATTTCTAAAATGTTGCCCATACATGGAAATGGACAATAGACTAGTGGTTACCAGAGGGTAGGGGGAAGTGGGGAGGAGAGACATAGATGGGGTAAAAGGGGTCACATATGTGATGACAGAAAGAAATCTAACTATGGGAGGTGAACACACAATATAAATATATATGCCTTACTGTTAAAATGTACAGCTGAAACTTAACGGATTTCGTTAACCAATGTCACCATAAAAAATAAATTAAAAAATAAAATAAAAGGAAGTGTTGCTCATGGACCAGCAGCTTTGGCATTAGGTGGGCGTTTGTTAGAATGCAGACTCTCAGGCCTCCACCCAGACCCACTGACTCATAATCTGAATTTAAACAAGACTCTCAGGTAATTCATAGGTTCATTAATATCTGAGAAGCACTGTTATCTATAGGCAACAAGAAATTGGTTTCTTCAACAGCAAAACAGCAGGGAGGAAAGAGAAAGAGGAAACATTAAGATATACTTAAAACATGTATCAGTACATGATATGTTGAAATTATAAAGTTACTCGTTCACACGACCTGTTAACACATATGCTTATTTAGAGATATCTGAGAACATCTGAATTGGATTCTTAATGATATTAAAAAATTAACTTTTGAGATATCATAGTCTTATAAAAATAGTTCTTGTCTTTTAATGATACATGATAAAGTATTTATGGATTAAAGTGATGGAGTTTGGGATTTGCTTCAAAATGGAGAGGGGGAAAGTACACAAGGCATAGATGAAACAAGATTGGACTTGTGTTGATAATAACTGGCGATGGGTGATGAGCACATGAGGGAGGTTCATAATCCTATTCTCTTTGATTTTGTATACCCTTGAAAATTTCTATTATAATAAAAAAGAATATTAAATGACTTTTCCAAGCTCTACGACAAAAAACTAGTGATTTAATTCAAATTGTCTGTTTCCAAAATCTGCACTTGTAACCTTCTCTTGACTTTATCTGACTCCAGAGTACTCAAACACTTCCCAGTCTGCTTCTCAATCATTCAGTGTTTACAATGTGTCAGCCACTGTATCATGCTTTAGGTATACACATTTTTACAGGAGGTTGCAAAGGGAGAAGAGAAAGGTAAACATAATAAGTACAATAGAAGCATAAGCAGAGTGCTAGAACTGGTTAAGAGGAAACATCTTGGCCACGGACATAAACACCTTTCACAGAAGGAATGGTGTTTGAGAAGTTTCTTATTTCAATTTTGGTAGATTTTTTCTAGTTAGTAGGATCAGCCTATACAAAGACAATAAATTGTTCAAAGGGCCAGAATATTCGCAGATGGTAATAACCCAGTATGGAGGAAAAAAGAGTGCATGGCGAGGAAGTGCTTAAAGATGAGCTTGAAAAGGTAAAGGAGAGGGGTCGCTCCATAGCGTAGTGGTTAGCACATCTGCTTTACACTCAGAAGGTCCTAGGTTTGTACCCCAGGTGGAGCCAGGTGTGCCAGGCCCTGGGCTCACGCTGCAAGCGCATGTGGGAGGACACACCCCGCCTTCAGAGATCCAGTTCTTAAGGGGAAAATGGCAACATTCATAGGTCAGGGGTGGAAGGGAAGTAATTAAAGAGGGGGGCAAAAAACGGTAAGGGAGAACAAGCATAGGAAGGACAATCACGACTCTCTTGTTCATCATTGAATCCCAGGAATCTGGCACAATGAGTAATGCATAGTGAATGAATGAATGGTTTTACCTTGTGGTCGATTAGGAGCCATCAGATATCTTAAATATTGGTGATGATTGTTTTTAGAAAAACAGCAATGACAAAGGTGTGGAGAATGGCCTAAATATCTAAACAGCTGATGAGTGAAACAGAAGGTTGCATTAATAAGTTAGCAGAGTAATGGTGGGTGCCTAAACCAGAGAGCTTGCAGTAGGGATGATTGAAGGCCAGCTTTTAGAGACATTTCTAAATGGGATTTGGCAGGATATGGTGACCTGATGTGACTATGACTAAAAGGAAATGGTAATTGATAATTCTAATGTTTTGACTTATAAAATTGAGTGGATGTGTATAGTGTAATTTGCTGTGGCACAGTAAAGGAACAAAAGCTTTTTCTTATAAAGGACTGATAAATTCTATTTTGAATGAGTTAAATTTGAGATGCTTGAGGTCAACACTGGAATATAAATCTGGAGCTAATTAGAAGTCAGAAACTTTGGGGGAGGACTTTGCATATACTACTCACTTTATGCTTGCAAAATGCTACTGTATACTTTTTTCTCCAAGCCTATAATCCCCTTCTAGCCTTGCTTGCCTTAGTTAGGTCTCTTAATCCATCTATTTGACAATGTGTCTGACAGCTCCTAAGAATTCTTCCATCCAGAATCCTGAGCGACTCTAAGTGAATCATTTGTTTTCTCTACTCCCAAATGCTGAAATTCTCAATGTTTCTGGAAAATGTCTTAGTAGCATATGAGTTTATGCCTTTATTTTTATTCAGCTATTTTAACAAAGATCCGTTAGAATCTTTTCATGTACTAATCACTATTCCAGAGGCAGAAATACAGTGGAAATGAAACAAAGCCTCTGTTCTCCTGAGGGAAGACATACATGTGAATAAACAAATGATGGTGGAAAGTACTATGAAGAGCAATAAAGCAAGACAGGGAGATGAGAAGTGGAGTATTTGTGTATATATATATATGCCAGTGAATGCATGCATAAGGGTGTGTGTGTGTACCATTTTAGTTTGAAAAGGCTTTCTAGAGGGGTCTTCTCTGATAAGGTATCTTCTCCTGGGTACCTCTTACACCCACTTACTAATTGTGCACATTATAAATTGCTCAGTAAATCTTTTCTGTCTTTCTACGTAATTTCTGTGTCAATTTTAATAATTCGTGTGGCTTTCACTTTTACCATTATGTCTAAGTATATCAAAATGGAATTTATAAATCTACTTTTACTCACAGATGAGTTCTGGGCCCCATCTATCAACTATATGTGGAAACATTTTACCAGGTAATTGTGCAAGTTTCTCAAACCCAATAAGAAATGCAAATGATTATCTCTTTCCTAACTGGCTGTCTTTCTTCTGTTTTAGCTTTTTAAATGATTACCACCATTTCAGTTTCTACATTTTGAAATTCTCTTCAGATTCTCATAGAAATATATCATTTACTTTTTATGTGGTGAATGACAAAACATTACACTGAAGCAGAGGTAGGCTCCCAGGCATGGAGGGTCTGGGAAGTCACATGAAATGTTTCCTTTATCTCAAAAGCACTGAAGAACGATTGAAGGGTTTGGACAGGGCATGGTCTATTTTGTATCATGCTGAGATGACTCTAGAAGTAGCATTGAAAGATTTAAGGGCAAACAAGGGGACTTTAATGGACAGAGAGGATATGAATTTGGCCTGGATTAAGAGCAAGCATATCATTATCAAATGAACCATTCTGCATCTTTAATTTGAATCCCTGTTCTAAAACCATAAGGAGACCTTAATTTCTTTCAGAATAGTTGAAAGAGTTCAGATTAGTATTCAAGTTCTTCATGATCTGATCCCATTTCAAGTTTTGAGTTAAAATTCCTACCATTGTACTAAGTATCCTCAGATAAACTTAAAGACTCCAGCTTTTGAATATACCCATACATTTTCAATTTTTACCACATTTCCTCTGTCATTCTTATTACAAGGAATAACCATTACTGCAAATGCCA
>NW_011888790.1:11890969-11902762 GCF_000151845.1 Pteropus vampyrus | reverse complement strand
TCAGTAAATCTTTTCTGTCTTTCTACGTAATTTCTGTGTCAATTTTAATAATTCGTGTGGCTTTCACTTTTACCATTATGTCTAAGTATATCAAAATGGAATTTATAAATCTACTTTTACTCACAGATGAGTTCTGGGCCCCATCTATCAACTATATGTGGAAACATTTTACCAGGTAATTGTGCAAGTTTCTCAAACCCAATAAGAAATGCAAATGATTATCTCTTTCCTAACTGGCTGTCTTTCTTCTGTTTTAGCTTTTTAAATGATTACCACCATTTCAGTTTCTACATTTTGAAATTCTCTTCAGATTCTCATAGAAATATATCATTTACTTTTTATGTGGTGAATGACAAAACATTACACTGAAGCAGAGGTAGGCTCCCAGGCATGGAGGGTCTGGGAAGTCACATGAAATGTTTCCTTTATCTCAAAAGCACTGAAGAACGATTGAAGGGTTTGGACAGGGCATGGTCTATTTTGTATCATGCTGAGATGACTCTAGAAGTAGCATTGAAAGATTTAAGGGCAAACAAGGGGACTTTAATGGACAGAGAGGATATGAATTTGGCCTGGATTAAGAGCAAGCATATCATTATCAAATGAACCATTCTGCATCTTTAATTTGAATCCCTGTTCTAAAACCATAAGGAGACCTTAATTTCTTTCAGAATAGTTGAAAGAGTTCAGATTAGTATTCAAGTTCTTCATGATCTGATCCCATTTCAAGTTTTGAGTTAAAATTCCTACCATTGTACTAAGTATCCTCAGATAAACTTAAAGACTCCAGCTTTTGAATATACCCATACATTTTCAATTTTTACCACATTTCCTCTGTCATTCTTATTACAAGGAATAACCATTACTGCAAATGCCACTGACATTCTACTAATTTATCAAGACCCTGCTTAAAGACCCTCTATTCTATGGTAAATTCCTTAGTAAACCTAAATGGGGAAAAAAACCCTCCTCATCAGGTGACTAAGGTTTTAGGTTTGTTTTATCATACTGCTTAATACTATTTTGCTTTATTTTACTTATCTACACAATTAATCTTCCAACTAGTTTCTAATTTCATTATGGGCATAATTATTTCATATTCTCTCCTAACCTAATTCAGTATTTTCCTATATGAGGAAAATGATGTTGGTAGATTGAAATAAAGCTTATAAACAATGGTAAATTAAAGATAGCTCAAAACAAGGGTTAGGTAAAATGTCATCATGTGGAAGCTAAAATTAAATTATATTGTTGAGAACTGTCCTAGCACTACACTTCTACGTGAGGTTCCCAAGGGAAAAGTAATCATGAGAAAAAGTATGCACTGAATCGTTTTTATTCAAAGCTAGTAATCTATCATCAATTCCCTAATGAAACAGACCTGCCCATGTGAACTTGTTAAGTAAACAGGGCATTCCTCACCAAGGCCTAGAGAAAACTTCCAAGAACCAGTTTATTTTGGAGGCTATCTGGGAGTCAAGATGCAAAGGAAAAACAATGAGAGAACTAGATAACTAGGAAAAACAACTCGCTCTACTCTCATTTTCTTTCTCCATTGTCCACTTAGCAACTGCACCAGAGAAGAGAGGAGACCTTTCTCATGTGCACAGGACTTTCACCACTTTACTCACAAAGCCCAACCAATTAGCATAATTGCCAATCAAACTTCATAGCAGTGACCACTTTTCTTGAGGTTGTGTGAAAAGGGTGGGATAGAAAGGGCTGCTCCTCTCAGCTTTCCTTAGATTCTCAATTTCTCTTTTACCTGTTGAGGTGGGAGACAGCAAACCTGCTCTGATCCTTGAAGTTTTGGTTTTCCTAGGGTGACACTCTGGACAATTTAGGAGGGTGTTGGTAACCTATATAAATTAATGTCCATATGGCCTTTTCATTGACTGAGGAGTTCAGGTAATAAAGTTCTAAGAAGAGCTTGAGTCCAAACAGAGAGTGACTGCAGTGAGTAGGCAGGCATTCATTTAAGATTTTGGGGAGTTAATGAAGGGAGAAAGAATAGTCGGGTCTTTGCATTGTTGTGAGCTTGTCATTTCAGTCTTCAATGATTAGACAATCTAAAATTTTCTGGGAAAAGAAATAACCTTTTGGGATGTTAAGACATTTGATAAATATTCAAAGATATGAATTAATTACTTCAACCTCAACTAGTCTTTGTTTTGAATTTTACTTTTCATATTTACAGAATATAGTACATCTGACTCTACTGAAATATTTTTCTAATTCTGAAATCCCCCCACAATTTTTCAAGTATAAATTGTTTCAGCAAGTCTTTTAGTATAATAGAAAATGTTATAGAATTGCAGAAGATTTACTATACAAACTTTTTCCTATTGCTATTTTTTCTCTTCGAAATTTAGAGCATTTACTAATAAAATCAGTAATGTAAAATAAAGAAAGCAGAACTATTTCCATACATTCTCATGTTTAGCCAGTTCAGTCTGTATTAGCTTGAGGTATGTTCAGAAGTCAAGCATCTTTAAGATGTATAAGATGTAAGAGAAATAAAATATATTTTCAATGACAAAAATACTAGATTTTTTTTTTCCTATCAAAATGCAGCTACCCAAGAACTCTTATTTCTAATATAATTAACCTTCAAAACTTCATTTCTTGGAAAAGAAAATGAAAGACGTCTGCTTTGCAAATTAAAAAAAAAAAAATGGAGGATGTGTGGGAGGCAAACGAAACATCAGGGCTCCTCTTACAAGTCTCAATGCAGCAGTTTCCAAACCCCATGAGGGAGCCAGCTCAGCTTTCCTCTCACTCCCTCCATCCAGATGGCTTCCTTGTTAAGTATAGGAAAATCATTTTCCTTTGTGCTTGGCTAAAAAGTAGATTTTATTATAAGAACATACCTTCTCCATCTCCAGATAAACTGAAAAATAGTTTCTTGGATCCCCTGAGACATCACTTTCAAAGTAGAGATCCGTTACGCACTGAGTAAATTGGACATTCCTGACAGGACCATCTCTGTTGGGATGTGGAAGATACCAGCACACAGCAGAGTTCATGGAAGTCTCTCATAAATCTCATAGTCACAGTACTTATAAGAACAGTTTCTGATATGTGAAGAACTTATACAACTGTGGGGGGGAAATCCAATTAAAAGAATGGGCAGATGACCTGAATAGACATTTCTCTAAAAACAACATACAGATAACCAACAAGTACATGAAACAATGTTCAACATTACTAACCATCAGGGAAATGCAAATCAAAACCATACCTCACACCTGTTAGAATGACTATTATCAAAAAGAAATAAGTCCTAGCAATGATGTGAAGAAAAGGGAACACTCGTACACTGTTGGTGGGAATGTAAAGTTGTGCAGCCACTATGGAGAACAGTAAGAAGTTTCCTCAAAAAATTAAAAATACAACTATCATGTGATTCCATAATTCCACTGGATATTTATCCAAAGGAAACAAAAAACAATTCAAAAAGATATATGCACATCTATGTTTACTGAAGCACTGTTTACAATAGCTGATATATGGAAGCAATCTAGGTATCCACTGACATGAATGGATAAAGATGTGGTGCATATATACAATGGAATGTTATTCAGCCATAAAAAATAAAATTTTGCCATTTGTGACAACATGGGTGGAACTTGAGGGCATTACGCTAAGTGAAATAAGTCAGATAGAAAAAAAAATACTACATGATCTCATATGTGGAATCTAAAACACAAACAATCTGAGCTCATGGATACAGAAAACAGGCAGTTGTAAGATGCAAGGGGAATGGGGTTGGTAAAATATATGAAGGAGGTTGAACGTACAAACTTCCAGTTAGTTATAAAATTAATAAGTCATGGGGATGAAATATACAGCATAGTGACTACAGTTCATAATATTCCACTGCACATTTGAAAGCTGCTAGAAGAATAAATCTTAAAAGTTCTTATCACAAGAAAATAATTTGTAACTGTACACTGACAGATGTTAACTACACTTACTGTGGTGATCATTTCTTAATGTATATAAATATCAAATGATATTATATACCTGAAACTAATATGTTTTGTCAATTATACCTCAAATTTTAAAGTTTCTGCCTGCAGGCAGCAATTCTTTTCAAACAACAATGAAAATAGATTGTTAGAGGTTTAATTAAAATAATTAATGAGGATTACTTTGCCTTGGTTCTCATTTTTCAAATAAGATCTTGCTACAAAAATTCTCAGTTCATGTTTATACTATTTCTCTCAAAATATAGGTAATTATCTAATTTATTGAATCACCAGTGACTTGTATGTGTGGGAGTAAAAGACCTATAATTAAACAGTGTATCTTATAGTTTGATACTTGAAGGACAAATACCCTTGAGGAGCTGGATTAAGACTGACATCATTATCATAAATGAATTGCAAAGTCTTCCAGGATATTCTCTGCCTTTTGTTTTAGGAAGAAAGCTGTTTATGAAGCATATCAACAAGAAGTCAGAGTTGAGAGTGCTTTGTCTAACATCTGTCTGTCAGCTTGAACAGCACTACTGTGGGGAGATTGGCAGTCTTTTGGCATCTAAGCATGAGTCTTTGTGTTTGTCAAAAGTAACTTCCAGTCTAAGACAATTTTCCATGCAACTAGGGATGCACACACTGTACAATTCCAAAGAAAATGATCTCTTCCTATCTTTATCTTTTTATTTTATATTATTTAAAAAGCATTGGGACAAATTCCGAGTTCGTAGCCTATCTTTGTGGAATTGAACTTTCCACTACCTTTTTTTTTCTTTTTTTAACACTCCAATATCACACATTGCATCTTAGTGTATTCCATTTTTAAAATGATACAGTGTTCTGTAAAAGATAAGAAAGAAGTGATAGACTAGAGTATCTATTCAACTAAGAAAGATATAGGCATTTTATTTTCAAGGCTGGCATGAAAATGTGAATGGAAAAAATATTTGTTTGAGTTACCTTCAAAATAACGCATCCAGTTATTTTTGGTTACTCTTTATTTTAAAAGCCATATATTTGAGAGCCAATGATATTCTACCACATTCAAGTACTAAATGAAATCTGCTATTTCATTGTTCTTCATTAAAGTTATCAGCATATTCCCAGTAGCCGCTTTTAATTGGAAATTAGTTTGTAAAGGATAAAATGCTCATCGGTTCATCCAAATCAAAGTCACAGATGGAAAAATTGTTAAAATATTACTTTTTGAATTATCAGAATTATTTCAGATTCAAACAACTTTGCTACCATTTAATTTCACTTACACAGAAATGCAATTTACCAAGTATTATCTGAAAATTCTTTGGTAAAAAATTCTTATGTAATTGTAACCATTTGACAAGAGAAGAATTGAAGGAACATCATTGTTAACTTTTATCCACATGAATACACAAAATCATTATGTGGTTTTGGGAAGTAGATCGTGGATAATTATGGCAGAGTGCCAAGCTCAAGCAGCAAACACACATGGTAGGAAATTTTTTATTAAATTTTCTAAAATGATTTCCTTTAGTTCCAGTTCAAGATGATGACATTGAAAGATCCAACACTCATCTCCTTTCCAGGAAACAATGAATCTACAGCTACATATGGAACAATTTATTTGGGGGAGGGGTACCTAAAAACTTGCAGAGCAACTCGTTTGTATTGAGGAAATGAGAATAAAACCACATCCAAGCAGGTAGGAAATGCTGAGACACAATCCTGCCATAAACAAACTCCTCTACCCACAGTACGGTAATACACAATATGGAGAAAACCCAAATCCCGAACTTTTCCCTGAGGAGGGACGGGTTGTTAGCCCACATCAAGTTCCAACTTTTAAGACCAGCACCTGAAAGATGAGACCTAAAGCATCTAACTTGAAAACCAACAAAAATTACTCCCACATGACCCACAGGTTATGGAAAACTGAGAAAAGGCTTTTGAAGGGATTATGCACAGACTCTGTCACCCCTCGCCTCAAGGCAGAAGCAGTTATTTGAAAGAAGACCTGACTTTATGTGAAAGGGGCTCGTTTGGTATGTATGGTAATGGATGTTAACTAGACTTATTGTGATGATCATTTCACAATATATACAAATATTGAATCATTATATTGTATACCTGAAACTAATATGTCAATTATACTTTGATTAAAAGAAATTACTCTTGGGACTTGGGCCCGAGCAACAAGGTAACTGGTAGTCATTTACTGATATAGAAACAACGTGGGAAGGAACAGGCAGGAGGATACAATTAAGACTTCTTTATTGAGATGCCCACTAGGCATCCAAGTGGTAGTTGGCTAAATACCTTCAAACTTAAAGAAGATCAGAGACAGTTATAAGTTTTGAACCCATCATCTTATTAATAGCATTTTAGAGTCATGAAATTGAATGATATTACCCAGAAAGTGAGCCTGACAAATTGTGTACAGACAGCTCTTTTAAGGAGTTTTGCTGTAAAAGAAGCTCTCACAGAGTAGCTGCTGCCTAACTACACTCATTGAACACCTGTGATTTGTGATGACCTGGATATACTGAAATAGGCCTCAGGTGATGAGAAAAATCATTTAAAATGTTGTAAAAGGCTTTTTTCTCTTAAGAAATAAAATATTCAAAACCAGCATCCCAGATTCTAGTTCTTCATCCAATCATGTTACACAACTTTTTAAACAAAATTAGTAGTTTCTGATTCAAAATGGTCTCTATGTAGAAGATTCTTTTCTTTTTTTTTAATTTTTTTTTTTACTTTTTAGGCGAGGCAACCCTTTGTTGACCTCACAGATTGCAAGGACCTTGTCAGCTTACAATCCCTTATTTATCTTTTATGCCTACAGCACCTGGCCTTCCTAGGTGGTCTCCCATCCAAGTACTAACCAGGCCCGACCCTGCTTAGCTTCCAAAATCAGATGAGATTGGGCTTGTTCGGGGTAGCACGGCCATAGACTAACTAGAAGATTCTAATACAATCTCTCTCAACCTATCACTAAGATGTCCAGAAAGCAATTAAAAAAAATTCACTATAACTTTGTAAACTAAGTCAGAAAACATAACAGAATGTGAGGAAATACACAAATTATTAAATAAATTAAAATAGAGAAAACTCTATTTGGAGATTAATTTTAACACGAAGCAAAGTCAAACACAAAATGGAGACCAGACTCAAGAATTCCCTGAGCAGACAACCTTTTAGCTATGTGAGCAAAACTAAATCTAGCTTATTTTCTGAACATAAGCAAAACTTAACTTAGGTTATTTTTTGTAAACACCTAGGACAATCGTTAAAGAAACAAGTCATCTTCCTAAAAATGGTATGAGATAATCACTTTTAACCAATCACTTACTATTTGGAACCCTCCCATTATAATAACCAAACATTGTAAAGATTAAACAACTTCCTTATTTTCACTTTACAATCCATCCTGTAATTTCCTGCCCTTGAACTTCATGTCAGTTTTTATTTTTGAAGACTCTCAATTAACCCTAACTAAATATTGTTTATTGATTTGGTGGCTTAGATTTTGCTATTTCTAGATTTTTGACACCAGAAACAGATAACTTGACAAAAGGCACTTCTGACTTCTGAATAAAGATGGCAGAATACAAACAGGCATTTACCTTTGCTACCTTCTGAATTCTTATAGAAACTAGAGGATGGATTTTATTTAAACCTTATGACCAAAAGGAAGACAAAAATAAAACTGCAGTACAATTTTTTAAACTGAAACATAAATAGAAAGGAGTCAACTTACTTACCAGACCTTAGGGTGCTGGATCCCAAAGCAGTTGCAGGGAAAGCTCAGACACAACCCAATTTATACCATAGATAGTGACAACTGATCATCATAATTAAGAACTGTTGGCACCTGAAACCTCTCAGGTAGAGGTAGAGGTGGGGATACAAAGTGGATCACTTGTTAAAATTTTGCTCAAGAACCTGTAGTGCCTCAATCCCATCCCCTGCTTCATGCAGCTTGATGCCTTTCCCTTTCTAATCCTGGCAGAGGAGGCAAGATTTGCTGTCTAAAGATAGTAAAGCAAATATTCTTCAGATCAGGGGAAGCCAGGCACAATTCAGCATAGGGGTACCATACTGACAAGTTGATTAAGTGAATATTTACACGCAGATGCTGACTCCACTTCAAATGCGTAAGTACCCCTGTCTACAAATAAGAACTAAAACATTGAAATTTTTAGTTGGAAACTTAGGTGTAAATCTTCACAAATTTAAATCAGACAGTAATTTTTTAGATATGGCACTACATTCGCAAGCAATCAAAGAACAAATAGCCAAACTTTAAGTTAAAACCTTTGGGCTTTCAAAGGACACTATCAAGAAAGTGAAACTCACAGAGTGGGAGAAAATATTTGAAAATTATATATCTGAAAAGAGTCTAGTGGGAAGAATATATAAAGAACTATTAGAATTCAATAATAAAAAGACAACTCTATTTTAAAATGGGCAAAAAATTTAAATAGACATTTTTTCCAAGATATACGAATGGCCAATAAGCACATGAAAAGATGCTCAACATCATTAGTCATTAGGAAATGCTAATCAAAACCGCAATAATATGCCCACGAGGATGGCAATAATCAAAAAAGAAACAAGTTTTGGTGAGAATTTGGAGAAACTGAAACCCTCAAACATTGCTGATGGGAATGGAAAATGGTTATTTTCCTCTTAAAGAGTCAAGAGACATGAATACATATGTGCACAGAAAAACTTGTACATGAATGTTCATAGTAGCATTATACATAATAAACAAAAAGTGGAAACAACATAAATGTCCACCAACTGATGAATGGCTTAACAGTCATAGAATGGAATATTATTACTCATAACACAGGAATGATGTTCTGATACATGCTACAACATAGAGGAACCTGAATGACATGCTAAGTAAAAAAAAAAAAAAAAACCACAAAAGACTACTGTATTATATAGTTCCATTGATATAAAATGTCTGGAATAGGTGAATCTATAGATACAGAAAGTAGATTAGTGGTTCTTAAGGGCTGAGAAAAATGGGGCGTAGAGAGTGATCCTAATGGGTATGAACTTTCTTATGGGGATGATAAAAATGTTCTCGAATTAGCAGTGATCAATATATAACTTCGTGAATATGTTAAGAAACTGAATTGTACACACTAAAAGAGCGAATAATATGAATTATATCTCAATAAAGTTGCTTTCATAAAAGGAGAAAAATAAAGATTAACATTGGATGAAGAGATTAATATTGATGAAAATTTAAAATAAAAGTCATGCGCTCTTTATTTTTTAGTATGTTCCTCTTCTTTGATTATTGTTCCCACAGCTGATACTATTCTCTCTATATAATTAGAAAAACTGAAAACAAGCTATATCATAAGCATTTTTTCCACATTACTAAAAACTCTTGATTAAGTTTATTTAAAAGATTACATACTATGCTGTACTGTAATTTACATAGTAATTTTCGAGCCATTAGATATTAGGTGGTTTCTAGTTTTTTACTATTATAGGTGATGACCACATTTGACAAAAAAAAAAAAAAAAATCCTTGTTTGAATTTCTGATTATTTCTTTAGACTGGACTTCAATAAATGGATTTATTGCAGAAAAGAGAAATTAAAGATTTTTGATAACTACTGAAAAATTATTTTTCTCAGAGTTTTGCCAATGCTCATTGTTCCCAACTGTATAATGGACTTATTTTTAATCTATAGCCTTGCCAACATTATGTATTTTCATAATTTTTTTCTTAAGTGCCAAAATATAAAAGCAAACAACAACAAATAACAACAACAACAATAACAATATACTTGCTTTCAAGATGCTTTCAGTCTAGTAGCATGAGAGACAGCTACAGGGACATACACAAAACAGTGTACAGAGGACTTTTACAGAGTGATGTTTCTACTTTCGAATGTCAAAATCCTCTATCATCTCTCATTTCCTTGCAATGGTCCGTTTGACCGCAACACCTAAACTTTCCATATCTGGATATGTTTGGGTTTCTTTGAAGCAAAGAATGGTGGATGACAATATATTTTATTTTAATTTACTTTACATGATGTATAACTGATTTACAGTTTTAAAAAATTATTCTCCTCAAGATACTTAAACATATCAGTATGTAACTTTGCTAATTATATCATTTTTTCTTTTAAAAATCATCTCCATATATGTTGACATAATCCATGAATTTTTTACATATTTTCTGCTTATAAAGGTTTTTCTTAATTGGATTTTTCAGCTTTGCTTAAGTTTAAAGAATACTTTTCTCAGTTGTACTGATTTTCAGTGTAGTAACTCAGTATTTAATACTGTTTAGAAATTTCTTCTTGCTGTTCATGAGACTGATTTTTTAATACCCTCTAGCTTTCTTAGTTAAATACTTTTTCTGTTTTATTAATTATGTCTTTGATGATTGGAATTTACTTTTCTTTTTTAAAATCATGACATTTTCAAGTTAGAGATAAATATAGAGAATACCATGACATGCCGACATCATTCAGTTTTATCAATTTAAAAATTTTTGCAGTACTTGCTATAGATAATTTTTAAGAAATAAAAATATGACTGAATTAGTTTGCTAGGGCTGGCTAAGAAGATACTATATACTGAGTGACTTGAAGAACAGAAATTTGTCATGTCACAGTTCAGAAGTCTGAAATTAAGGTGTCAGCAGAGTCACAGTCCCTCTGAAAGAGCCAGAGAAGGCTCTGTTCCAGGCTTCTCTCCTAGATGCTGGTAGTTCCTTGTCTAGTGGCAGCATAAGTCCAGTTTTCACGCAGTATCCTCTGTGTGTGTGTGTCTCTGTGTCCAACTTTTCCATTTTTATAAGGACACCAGTTATATTAGATAAAGGACCACCCTATTCAGTACGGCCTCATTTTAATATATCCAATTGTATTTGCAGCAACCCCATTTTCAAATAAGGTCACATTCTGAGGTACTAGGGGGTTTAGGACTTCAACATATGAATTTGGATGAACAAAGTGCCACCTGTAACAATGACAAATATCCTTGAAACCTTTTGTATGATCCTTCTTGACTAGTGTTTCCCCCTTCACCTAAATTTTTAAATCTTTTCCAGTATTTTATCCTATTTCATATATGAATTGATCCAAAAACAAGACATGTTTGTTTGACATGTTCTCAATTTTTATGTAAATATTACATTATCCTATCACTTGTGTCTTTTTGTTCACTATTATGTTTTTGAAATGTAGTCATGTGTTTATAATTTAAATGTTCTAGATACATTCTGGATATTATTGTTTCAATGATTTTATGCATTTCAAATATCACTTTTATGGCTTTTTCTAACTCTTCATTCACTGGGGTTTTTTTTGTGGAACAAAAGTCTTTTATTTTAATGAAGAAACATATACAGCATTAAAATATATGTACTATTCGGGCATTTTCTAAAAGAAGAAAACCTTATCCTGAAATCATAATCATGTTTTTTTTCCTAAAATGTTCAAAATTTGACAATTCTAATCCAATTAGGATTTGTGTGTGTGTGTGTGTGTGTGTGTGTGTGTGTGTGTGTGTGTGGTCTGTGCATGCTCACACGAGTGCACACATAAGTGTAGTAAAAGGTCTGAATCTATTTTGATGTTTTCCCCATCTGGATAACCAATTACCTGAACATTATTTTTTGAGTGATCTATTTTTTCCACCCTGAATTTTAATGACATTTTATTCATACCTCACTTTCCATATACAATATTTGAGAGTGTTTCTGGGCTCACTATTCTGTTCCTTCATTATATTTGTCTAAACCAAATTGTCTTAATTACTGTGACGTTAGGATAGTATATTTTGCTATTTTGCA
>NW_011888790.1:11883293-11890919 GCF_000151845.1 Pteropus vampyrus | reverse complement strand
TTTTTTTTGTGGAACAAAAGTCTTTTATTTTAATGAAGAAACATATACAGCATTAAAATATATGTACTATTCGGGCATTTTCTAAAAGAAGAAAACCTTATCCTGAAATCATAATCATGTTTTTTTTCCTAAAATGTTCAAAATTTGACAATTCTAATCCAATTAGGATTTGTGTGTGTGTGTGTGTGTGTGTGTGTGTGTGTGTGTGTGTGTGGTCTGTGCATGCTCACACGAGTGCACACATAAGTGTAGTAAAAGGTCTGAATCTATTTTGATGTTTTCCCCATCTGGATAACCAATTACCTGAACATTATTTTTTGAGTGATCTATTTTTTCCACCCTGAATTTTAATGACATTTTATTCATACCTCACTTTCCATATACAATATTTGAGAGTGTTTCTGGGCTCACTATTCTGTTCCTTCATTATATTTGTCTAAACCAAATTGTCTTAATTACTGTGACGTTAGGATAGTATATTTTGCTATTTTGCAGAAAAAAATTATCACATTTTGTCATTTTCCAAATAACTTTAGGTTTTCTTTTGGTCTTTTGTACATGTTTATGCTTTTTTATGTCAGCTTGTCAGCTGTTCTTTGAAAAGCCTTGTTGAAATTCTGATTAGAATTACTATGAATTTGTAGCTTGGGGACAATTTGACATATTCAAAGTATTGAGTCATTCTACTCATAAACACTTTATAATTTCCACTTTGGAGTTTCTCAATATTTTAAAACTTTTTCCATTATGATCTCACATATATTATGAGATTTATTTCTTATATAAAATAACTTAAGAGTCTGTGAACAGTATTTTTTCAATTATATTTTCTAGTTTAACTTTTGTTAGTATAAAGAAAAATCATCAATTTCTATGTTTTGATGTAAATTTATTTTCATCTAGAATAGATCTTGCCAAATTTTCACATAGTTTTAATAATATTTATATAAATTCTCTTGGATTTTGTATGAACACTAGTAAATTGCGTCTAAATTTTTATCTAATCATTTGTATTAATCTTGTAATAAGTAAGTTTAATGCTCACTTATATTATGATTAATTATATATTTACTTTTTCTGCCTTCTGGTGACTTGAAAAACTTCTGTCACCTTCCTCCCCTTCTGCTTTTCACCTACTGCTCTTGGGTGCTATAGATTGTATTTCTAATTTTTTTTCCCATTTCAAACATTTCTGCTTAATTATAAATTATAAATGGTAATGCATTTAAATTTATTTTATATTTTTATACTGTAAAAGAACAAATTAATTTTGCAATTGTAGTCAAAATTTTAGCTATACTTTTTTCAATACAAAAATTATTCCACAATTCATTTACAAAATATTTTATCAATGTATGTGCTTTATCCACATTGTTTCCTACTTACTGGTTTACATTTTTTCATAAAAATATTGCTTAATACTTTTTTGAGTAAACTGTCAAGTCTGAGAATATATTTTGCCTGTGCTCATAATTTATAGTTTATCAAGCTACAATATTTTTGTTCCACAATTATTGTCTTTTATTCCTTTAAGATAATGTTTCCTTTTTACTTTTGATGAGATATCTATTGACTGTTGAATATTTTTTATTTGTTGGTAATTTGATTTTACTATTGCTTTTCTAAGATTTGTCTCTGTATCACTGATAGTCTCAGGTTTCAATACAACATGTTTAGATATGGCTTTATCTTTATTGATCCTGCTTAAGCATACAGTAAAACTTTATATCTGAGAACCTATGTCTGTAATTTTGGAAAATTTGCAGTAGTCAACCACTTTAATATTACCTTTCTACTATCTATTATTCAGAATTCCTGTTAGATATTTGCTTGAGATTTTCAAGCTATCTTTCAAATCACTTAAGTTTTCTCTGTCCCTTTGTGCTGAGTGTCTGGTACTATATTCTTCATTAATTCTCTAGGATCGAATCTGATGAAATATTTATTTTGGCAAATATAATTTTCATTTCCAATATGTCTTACTGCTTCTTCATATACACTTATTCTTTTTTCATTTCTACCTACTTTTGCTTTGTAATTTCCTGTTCATTTCATCGACTACCATGACTTCATATGTGCCTTTCAGAATAATAAACACACATATTTAAAGTTCTTATTGACTAGTCCATAAGATTAATCTCACCTGCAGTAAGCATACTGGGGATGTGGTGGGCAGTTGTATAGTCTGCCCTGAGGTATAGGCAATAAGGAGGTATACTGACTCTAAAGAATTTAAAAACAAATTTAAAAACTGACTTAAATTTATTTATTTTTTATCATAACCATAGAACAGTGTTTCTAAATATTAATGAGATTGACCAAGAGGTCCTTAACTTTTCCCTCGGTGTGACTAAATTTTAGACAGGTTCTCTCTTTACTATAAGCCCCTGAACCCCTGTTCTTGGAGTTTCTCCTCTTTGAGATATAAACCTTCTCCTAGCCTCTTGTTATTTTTACAACCCAGAAGTGTCTTTCTCAAGAAGTTGAAAGTCATCCTTTTGAAATCTAATCATCAAGAGAGGCCTTTTTTTCTCCCAATCTCTGTAAGAGGGTAGGAGCTTAATTTTGATAAGTGCCAATTAGCAAACACAGATGTCATAATCACATTGACCAACCTCCCCTCAAATCAATGCCTTCCAGTAGTTTTCCATTAGCTCATTCAGTGTTTAAAACCTCCTCCACCTTTTGTTTAAGTGCAGGTAAGTTCTATCTCTCTTTCTCTGATTACAATTCTCTTGAATAAAGGCTTTGTTGCCTGTTAAACTCTGTATGATGTAATTATTTCCTGAGTGTTCAAAATGCTCTGCTTTTGCAGTCACCTGGCATACTCTACTGTTTTTATTAAATAAGATTATATTCTAGTTCCTGGATGTATTTGTCTTTCTTAACATGAGATATTCTCTTACCATTAGATTCCAGGACTACCGTTGTTAGATTAGATACGTGGCTAATCTTTTCTTCCTATTTAGTTGAGTGTGGCAATATTTCCAATAAAAAATAATGCCTTTCAGGGAGCATTGGCCAGGTGGCTAAATTTTGGACAATGAGAATTCTGGACAACGAGAGTGGAAGTTGGGAGGGCCTGCTTCCCAACCTGTTTTTCCTGAGTTTCCCACAATTTTCAATCCTCTATAGTTAGGTTTTCCATTACATTCAGCTAAACTCATCTGATAAACTAACTAATACAGCTTCACGGCACATATAACCTGCCACAAAGAATTACTCCTTTAAGGAAAAAGAATTTCAGTTTGAAGAAGCAGTACTGTTTTGTTGCAAATGATGATATGAGTGTAGGCCATTGACTGTGTCTTGCAATGATGTATTTCCTTACTGGTTAGTCAATATTCTTTCCTGGAGTTTACGAAGCATTGATTTCATACTTACTTTTCAGATACCTAATGCCAACTTAGACCAGAATTCACCAAAAGTTTTTTAGAACAAAATTAAACATACAAAGTAGCAGTAAAGCTGCACACTAGCAGTAAAAAGAGGGAGACAAAATAGTGGCAGAGTGGCACCTGGAGTGAAAGAAGAGGAATATCAGACTGACCTCAGAACGATACTGTGTATGTAATGGAGTCTAATAGCTTGTAATCATGTCAGCTCATTATCTTGCATTACAAGGTATTTTAAATTGCTACTCTTTTTGGATAGGCAGTAGTGTTTTCACTCAATTCCCTCTAGCAGTCACAGATGTACAGGTGCATTACTCTGAATGCTCAAAATTCTAACCATAAGGGAGAACACAGAGAATTCACATTGACTGATCATCAAGCTTACCCCCCCGACACCACCATATAATGAAAATTTTCTCCATTTCAGGCCTTGGTTTCCATTTTCATTGTTAACTAGCATTCTTTTGATTTCTAATATATATTGTCTACCCTGAATTGAAGTACTCATTTAAATATTAAGACTTAATACTAGTTAATAGTAATATTAATTAAGTACAAGCTATATATTTAGTACCCAGGATGAATATTATATTTGTGGAAAAAATGGTTACTGTTGACTGTTTAAAACTTAACTCAATTATTTCATACTTACCAATATAAGGATTCATGTAGCTCACCAAATCAGTGGAAAGACTAGAAAACTACTCTCTAGCAGGAATGAAGGGAGTTAAGGCTCAATCAAGTTTCAGCTATGAAAATGTGTGCTTAGGACATGTGGCAGATTGTATTTTGCTCTTGCTTCTCCATTTTTTTATAATAACATTGTACATTCAGACCCTTGCCATGGTCTCTTGGTAGAAAAAACATATTTCCATGGTCTCTTGGTAGAAAAAATATATTTCCTAGCCTCTTTCTTCACTTTGGGCTTAGCCATGGGACTTGCTGTGGCCAAGGGATGTTAGTGGGCATAATACAGCAAGGGCTTGACATGAGCCTGGAATGTGGATGCATGAAGTATCCCACTGTCCCAGAAAAATGTGAGCCATATGGAGAAGACTTAAACATGAGGCATGGCCTGGAGCCAAGTCCAGCTGAGCCCCAGTTGACATGTAACACATGAGTGAGGAACAAATGCTTTCATTGTATGCCATTGAGATTTTTGTTTGTTGTGCAGTAAAAGCTGAGTGACGCGGGAAGGCAATGTCCCCAATACTACCAGACATTGATGGCCATAGATGTTGCTAAAAATAGCAATAAATATACTCATACTTTCCTGATTTTTCCTCAAGTGTCAAACTCCCAGATAAAAATGGGTAATTAGTCATCAGGTGTGAAAAATTAATATATCTCTTCCTGCTTTTATATTGGTGGGTGAAGTCTTTTTTCCCAAATATTTAAGAGTTATTCCAAAATGAGAAGAGCATTCTAATTGGATAGCCAAAACAATAAATATCTTCTATGATATTTAAATGAAAGTCGTAGGCATAGAAAAGGTCCAAATCAGGGAAATAAATGCTAATAATGCAACATTTCCAAAGAGGTAATTATATAGTAATTATTATGCCAAAATAATGGTTCAGAGTTTATTTTTAAAATCTGGAAAACAAAAGGAAAATGGCCATCTCTCCTGCAAATATTCTCTAAGCCTTTAAAATGTTAATATACTTTGTTATTTTCCTAAGTAAAAGAAGTCATAGTGTGTGTAGCATTCCAAAAATTTGACCACAGTGACCCGTTTTTTTTTTAAAATTTTTGGCATCTTCTAAGACTGTAGTTCCATATAATACAAACTGAGAAATACTGTTAGAGGAAATCACAAAGAACTTTTGGAGTACAAAGAAACAGCATCTAATCCTGTGTATTAGGAGTTGTATTAGAGAGGGATGCTTGTGAGCAGAATCTAGAATGATGTGTAGGACTTTTCTAGAAAAACTTTTGATAGAAGAGCATTTCATGGACTGAAAAGACAATCTAATATGAAGGACAGATATATAATAATATAGTTGAGAATTTCAACAAGTGAGTCTAAACAAAGATGAGTGAGAATGATGGAATTTTAGATAATTGTGATGATTATAACAAAAGCAATAGATGCAGTGTGGCATGGTGCTGGAGAGTACGAGCTTTGGCCTTCGGCACACCAGACAAACTGGCTCTGAACTTAGGCAAAGTATGTTACTGCTCTCTGCTCTGTTTCTTCAGTTATGACGTGCTAAACTTGATGGCACATTCAAAGAATGTTAAGTAATTCAAATAGGCTGCAGTAAAGCATGTAATATAGGGGAGGTTAAGTAAGGTAAACTATAGAGCTAGACTAGGAGCCAGATTTGAAACAAAAAACAAAAAACAAAACCTAAAACAAATTAACCTCCAAACAATATAGTTAATGTTTATTGAATAAATTATTTTGAGTCAGGTACTTACCTAAACAATTTACATATACAAACTCATTTATCTTTGAAATAATCACAAAGGTAGATATTATTCTTTGCCTCATTACAAGTGAGGAAACGAACACAGAGGTATTAATTTACCCAAAGTTCTACAACTAATAAATTGTATAACTGAATTTAGAGATCTAGCCATCCTGGACCAGAGTCCATGATCTTAACCACTGTGCCAATAGCTTTCAAAGTACATTTTTTAAAATAAATGTATTTATTGAAATTAGTTTCCAATATACAGTACATTGATTAGACATCTATATTGTTCCTAAAATGATCCCCCCATTTGCGCCCTCTCTCCTGGCCTACCACCTAGCCATCCTATTAATGCTAATGCATTCCCTCTGTGGTGCTCCCCATCCTTGTGCCCAGCTAGCAACTACGTATTTGTACTTCTTTAACCTTTCATCCCATTCTCCCAGCCCCCAATCTCCTCCCCTCTGTCCATCACCAAATTGTCCACTATATTTGTGAGTCTGTTTTTGATTAATTTGTTCTTCTTGTTCCTTAGATTCCACATATAAGTGAAATCATATGGTATTTATCTTTCTCTGTCTGACTTATTTCACTCAGCATAATAACCTCTAGGTCCATCCATGTTGTTGCGAATCATAGGATTTCATTTTTTTTAATGGTTGAGTAATATTCAATTGTATATATGAATCATAATTTCTTTATCCAGTCATCTGTTGATGGGCTCTTACATTGCTTCCATATCTTGGCTATTGTAAATTGTGCTGCCATGAATATTGGAGTACAAAGATCTTTATGAATCATTGTTTTGGTTTTCTTTGGATAAATACCCAGACGTGCAATTGCTGGGTCAAAAGATATATCTATTTTTAATTTTTTGAGAAATTTCCATACTGTTTTCCATTGCGGCTGTACCAATTTGCAATCTCACCAACAATGTATGAGGGTTCCCTTTTCTCTGCATCCTCACCAACACTTGCTGTTTTTTGATTTATTGATGATAGTCATTCTGACAGGTGTGAAGTGGTATCTCATTGTGGTTTTAATTTGCATTTCTCTGATGATTAGCAACCTTGAGCATCCTTTCATATGTCTATTAGCCATCGAATTTCCTCTTTGGAGAAGTATCTGTTCAGGTCTTCTGCCCATTTTTTAATTGGATTGTATGTTTTTTTGTTGAGTTGCATAAGCTCTTTATAAATTTTGGATATTAACCCCTTATCAGATGTATCATTAGCGATCAAAGTACATTTTTTAAAACCAGAATCCACAGTAAATGTATTTTGTCATAAATTAGTGAATGTGTGTGTGTGTTCACATGTATCTCAAGTTCCAAAAAATTATAGCTATGCTACTATGTGTGATTTATTTGGATATTTCTATTTGCGTATAGTCTATTTAAATTTTTTAGAAATGTTCGTCTCAAAAGAGCAAATTTATTTTTGGAACCACTAAAGAGCATAGTCAGTCTACTGTGTGAATAATACTGCACTGTGCCATAATTTGCATGTCTTTCAAAGAAATTGTAAATTTATCCTATAAAAAAAAAAAATGGAGAGCAAGTGAAGGACTTTAAATAAGGGAATAAACTAACCAGATTATATATTTTAGAAATATCACTCCAGGAGTGTGGAGGTTAAATTGAAGAGGGTTGGCACTGAAAATAGCAAGTCTAAGGAACTATTGTAATACTAAAGAAAAAAATAAAGCATAGAGAGCAGGAAACAGAAAATATAATTAAAGAACACAGTGATAAAACATAGAATAAATAAAAATATCAAATATGAAAGATAAAATATTAATTTTAAATGTAT
>NW_011888790.1:11878641-11883243 GCF_000151845.1 Pteropus vampyrus | reverse complement strand
TCATCTGTTGATGGGCTCTTACATTGCTTCCATATCTTGGCTATTGTAAATTGTGCTGCCATGAATATTGGAGTACAAAGATCTTTATGAATCATTGTTTTGGTTTTCTTTGGATAAATACCCAGACGTGCAATTGCTGGGTCAAAAGATATATCTATTTTTAATTTTTTGAGAAATTTCCATACTGTTTTCCATTGCGGCTGTACCAATTTGCAATCTCACCAACAATGTATGAGGGTTCCCTTTTCTCTGCATCCTCACCAACACTTGCTGTTTTTTGATTTATTGATGATAGTCATTCTGACAGGTGTGAAGTGGTATCTCATTGTGGTTTTAATTTGCATTTCTCTGATGATTAGCAACCTTGAGCATCCTTTCATATGTCTATTAGCCATCGAATTTCCTCTTTGGAGAAGTATCTGTTCAGGTCTTCTGCCCATTTTTTAATTGGATTGTATGTTTTTTTGTTGAGTTGCATAAGCTCTTTATAAATTTTGGATATTAACCCCTTATCAGATGTATCATTAGCGATCAAAGTACATTTTTTAAAACCAGAATCCACAGTAAATGTATTTTGTCATAAATTAGTGAATGTGTGTGTGTGTTCACATGTATCTCAAGTTCCAAAAAATTATAGCTATGCTACTATGTGTGATTTATTTGGATATTTCTATTTGCGTATAGTCTATTTAAATTTTTTAGAAATGTTCGTCTCAAAAGAGCAAATTTATTTTTGGAACCACTAAAGAGCATAGTCAGTCTACTGTGTGAATAATACTGCACTGTGCCATAATTTGCATGTCTTTCAAAGAAATTGTAAATTTATCCTACAAAAAAAAAATGGAGAGCAAGTGAAGGACTTTAAATAAGGGAATAAACTAACCAGATTATATATTTTAGAAATATCACTCCAGGAGTGTGGAGGTTAAATTGAAGAGGGTTGGCACTGAAAATAGCAAGTCTAAGGAACTATTGTAATACTAAAGAAAAAAATAAAGCATAGAGAGCAGGAAACAGAAAATATAATTAAAGAACACAGTGATAAAACATAGAATAAATAAAAATATCAAATATGAAAGATAAAATATTAATTTTAAATGTATCAAAAACAACTTCTATATTTCAAGTTATGAGAGTAGGTATGTAGTGGAGACATTAATCAGGCTAGAGATTACAGAAGAAATTGGTAATAAGAGAAAGAATAAATTCTGTTGAAATTTTGTTGAATGCTTAAAATTAAGAATCGCATTTTGACATGGAAGGCCTTGTAAACAACTAATTATTCTTGAATTTGATTTATCTAATCTAAGAATAGATTAACTTTATTATATTTTTCACACCGTTGACTTACATTGAGTTTATAGTCTAAACATCCCTAATTTCTTTTCATATAAACATTGGACAATGATTTTGTCTCCTTGATCTAGCTTCTTAAAAGATTCTTTAAGCTTAATAATTTTATCTATTCTATTTTTGTCTATCTCAGCCTTCTTAGGTCGTGAACTTATTCAATAATTATGCCGACTATGCTGACTTATTAATAAACTCATGTTCGCTCCCAGCTATTACCACTTGCTTTTTGGATGCTCATGAGCTATCTGTTTAATCATCTCTTCTGAAGTTTTACAGGGAATTTATATGTTCACCAGTTTGATTTATTTTTTTTTAATTTGTCTTTTTCACCATGCTAAAAACAAAATTTGAGAAAACATTTGCCACCTCAGTTCTTCTAACATCACGTCTATTTTTTCAAAACTTAAATATTGTTCTTTGATGATTCTACAATTAAACATGTAAATTCTTTACACGTGATATTCAATTAATTTGAGCTGGGGACAAATTCACTTAAGCGTCTTTATACTTTGAGCACTGTGTCAAAGACTGTCTAAAGTGCTCACCAAAACATTTCCTTTTCTTTGGCATACTGTAGGACATTTCCCAACCTCTTGCAGTTATGTTTGAACCATTCGATTGAGTTTTGACTGGTAGGATATGGAGGGATTATCTATCTATCTATCTATCTATCTATCTATCTATCTATCTATCTATCTATCTATCATCTATTTTTATCTTACAACTCTGTCCCTAAAACCCTTTTATAATTCTCCACTCTTCTTTTCTGCAGTGAACTTGGGCACCGAGTGGTTAAAATATCAACAATGCAAGATGAAAAGAGTTTGTAAATCTGTTTCCTGCTAAGAATACCAGACCTACACTGGACTGTAAAATTGTGGGCTCTATTTTTACTCCAGCATACACTGATCTATCCTGAATGTGCAAAGATTAATTTCTGTTTTAATATGTGCTCTTTCTTTTTATTTTGAAAACATCCCCATTACAAAAGAAGATGAATGTAAAAATAAACAATGTGTTTTTTTTTAAGTTATAAGTTAACTTTAGATTATGATTTCCGAAGCAATGAGTTTATTCAATCTTTCTTCTACTTAATCTAGAATTCACTCATTCAACAAATATTAGCACCTACTCTGGGGCAAGAACTGATCTAATTGCTTGATAGAAAAAAATAGGAAGGGAAGTAAAATAGAGAGTGTGAGGATGGGATGAGAACTCATAATCTTAAATCCAGTGGTGAGAGAAGGCAGAAGTCCTCCCTAGGAAGGTGACACTTGAACAATGACCTACAGGATATGAGGCTGTAGACCATTTATTTTCTTTAAAATATTTTCTAAGTTTCACCATCTTTGATCCTTCAATTTTCCTGATTTTATTCATGTTAACTTTTATATTTATCTTTTTTATGTAATTCTTTCATTTTGTTTTGATGAACTATGTGACTTATCACAAAGATAAGGAAATAGATGTTTTGAAAATAAATATTGAATACTTATTATTAACCAGGCATCAAAATAATCACATTATGTTTGACAAATTCTAGCATCCGTTTATGATAAAAAATTCTCAGCAAAGTGGTAATTGAGGGAACATCCTCAATGTAAGAAAGGTCATACATGACAAACTTACAACTAACATCATACTCAACGATGAAAAGCTAAAAGTGTTTTCCTTAAAATCAGGAATAAAACATGGATGCACACTTTCACCGGTTTTATTCCACATAGTATTGGAAGTCCTCACCACAGCAATTAGACAAGAAAAAGAAATAAAAGTCATTTGAATTCAAAAGGAAGAAGTAAAATTGTCATGATTTGCAGACAATATGATACTATATAGAAAAAACCTTAAAGATTCTACTCCAAAAATCTATTAGAATTGATCAATGAATTCAGTAAAGTAGCAGGATACAAAATTAATATTCAGAAATTGGTAGCATTTTTATACATGAATAACAAACTATCAGAAAGAGAAATTAAGAAAACAATCTCATTTACAATTGCATCAAAAAAATATCTAGAAATAAATTTAACCAAAGAGAAAAAAGACCCATACTTAGAAAATTATGTCATTGAAGAAAGAAATTAAAGAAGATACAAATAAATGGAAGCATATACTATGCTTAAGAATAGGCAGAATTAACATTGTTAAAACATCCATTATACCCAAAGCAATCTATAGATTCAATGTAATCTCTATCAGAATACCCATGGCATTTTTTCACAGGACTAGAACAACTAACCCTAAAATTTATATGGAACCATAAAAGAGCCCAAATAGCTGTGGCAGTCTGGAGAAAGAAGAACAAAGTAGGAGGTATCACACTACCTGATATCAAACTGTACTACAAGGTTATAGTAATCAAAACAGCATGGTACTGGCATAAAAACAGATACATAGATCAATGGAACATAATAGAGAGCCCAGAAATAAACCTATACCTACATGGTCAATTAATCTATGACAAAATAGGCAACTATACAATGGGGTAAAGATAGTCCATTCAGCAAATGGTGTTGGGAAAAGTGGACAGATACATGCAAAATAATGAAACTGGACCACCTTTTTACACCGTATATAAGAATAAACTCAAAATGAATTAAAGACTTAAACGTAGGACCAAAACCATAAAACTCCTAGAAGAAAACATAGGTGGTAAACTCTTTGATATCATTCTTAGTAATATTTTTTTTGGATATTTCTTCTCAGGCAAGGGAAACAAAAGAAAAAATAAACAAATGAAACTATAGCAAACTAAAAAGTTTTTTTCGCAGCAAAGGAAACTATCAACAAAAGGAAAAAACAACCTACTGAATGAGAGAGGATAGTTGCCTATGACACATCTGATAAGGGATTAATATCCAAAATTTATAAAGAACTCATACAATTCAATATCAAAAAAAAAAAACAATTAAAAAATGGGCAGAGCACCTGAATAGCATTTCTCCAAAGAGGACATACAGATGGCCAATAGACATATGAAAAGATGCTCAAGGTCACTAATCATCAGATAAATGCAAATTAAAACCACGATGAGATATCACCTCACACTTGTCACAATAGCTATCATCAATAAATCAAAGAACAAGTGTTGGCAAGGATGTGGAGAAAAGAGAACCCTCATGAACTGCTGCTGGGATTGCAAATTGGTACAGCCACTATGGAAAACAGTGTGGAGTTCTCTCAAAAAATTAAAACCGAATATACTTTATGACCCAGCAATTGTAATTCTGGGTATTTATCCAAAGA
>NW_011888790.1:11850787-11875356 GCF_000151845.1 Pteropus vampyrus | reverse complement strand
TCTCCAATAGTGAGCAAACTAGAGATATTAACCAGAGACCTTATAATGCTTAAGTGTATGGCTTCAAGTGCATAATATACATTGACTATTTACAATGATCCATTTTTCAGTCATGAAGCTGAAACATTGCCTATATAGCAATTGAGACTCACTAACAAATTATTTTCAAAGGAGATAACAAAATTTTATATATATTTTTATACACATACACATACACACATACACACACAACTAGAATCAGAGCCTATTGAAGTCTATTCATGACTGCAAATTCCTGAGGGCAATAAACAGAATGTTTTGTTCAGCACTCTATCTCAGCATAGTAAACTCTTCTTAAACACAATGCACTAAAACAGGAAGGATTTTGCATATTTATTTTTAAAATGCCTACTGTAATTGCCTATTCAATTTTTTTTTTTTGCATTATGCTGTTAAAATCTTAAACCTGACATTTGTGTCATGTTCACAAGTATATGCCAAGTACTTAATAAGCATGTCTATACACAGTAAATTCTCAAAATATTTGCTGAATGACCATACTAATAGTCATTTCTACTGAAGGCCATAGTTAGATATAGATGGCATAGTGACTGATAGTCTTGTTCTTGCTGATTTGGCTCTTAGGCAATAGGTTACTTAGTCCATTTTTTTTATGGACTGAATTATTCCCATTCAATTATTTTGTTTATTATTAAATTATTTTAGATTAAATGTTGACTACTTTGTGAAATTTTGGCCACCCTTACCACTTTCTTCTACAAGCAGAATATATTTTCCCCCTCACCTGTGTTCTTATGATATTTTAATTATTCCAGTAGAATAGGATTTATCATACTCGATTGCATTTATTTGTGTATATGACTATTCCACATGAACTTGTTACTCATTTAAGGCTTTTATTTATCTCTTTTTTTTAAATTCCTAGCCTTAACATGGGATTGGACACATGTGTTGGTCTCTATAAATGTTTG
The DNA here is from genome assembly GCF_000151845.1 of Pteropus vampyrus. Lineage (NCBI taxonomy): Eukaryota > Metazoa > Chordata > Mammalia > Chiroptera > Pteropodidae > Pteropus > Pteropus vampyrus. The sequence goes on along the minus strand of NW_011888790.1, from coordinate 11,874,385 downwards.
CTTAATTCAATTACTAAAGGCCAAAGGCCTCCATTTTGAAAAAAAGGTGTGTTTTATAATCTTTTTACTAGTAAATGGTACGATTTGGGGTCATTGGCTATGGTTTAACAATAAATCTGGTCTTCAGAAAGCATGTGGCTCTTAGCAGATAAAAATTTCCAGACAGTGTCATAGAAGACAAATGGGCATTGTCCAGTTGTAAAGTACCATTCTAAGAAAATTAAAAGTCATTTTATGCTCCCAGCTCCTTTCTGAGAGCCTTCTTTTGCAAGTCACTTCTTAACCAGAGAACATCTGAGTGAACCTATCATTGGCATCTGCTGTAAATGAATCTGGCAAGAGACCAGCCAATACCCTATGAACTTTGCAGATTTCCATGTGTATTTTCATCTGTACTTTCAAAGACCTATTTCCATCTTTCCTAAAGTGTTTTCTGGCACATTTGTTCCAGAAGTTGTCAATAGTTGTTACTTAAAGGAGGCATTTCATCAATAAATAAATTTGGAGAATAAAGGGTAAATTAAAACAAAGTCAACTAAAACAAAAAAATTCTAGGACTCCTGAATTAGCATTTTTTTTAGAACTTCTAATTATAAATAAACATTGAATTTTTAAGGGAAATAATATGTAATGTTTTTTAAAAATTATTCAGCCATGGAACCTTATTATTTTTTTATCATGCACTGTAGATAGAAATATACTTTTTGAAATATGAATCAATACCATTGAATTTACCCTGCTCCTAGGTACTCTTATCAAATGTTTCTTTTATTCTTATGTACAATTTTTTCCTGCATGACTCAGATACTAAGAGAAGCTCAAGAAAATTTCCCCTACTGGTGCCAATGAAATTATAACACATGCCACATGAATATTCTTTTTAAAATTAAGTTTTAAATGACTATGTCGTCTTAAAAGTAATTGCCACATGCATGAATAAAAATGTACAAATTCCAAATCTCTTAGACTTTCAAATAATATTATTTGTTATTATAGTGGCTTCATGTTCTTTTATTCCTTTGTCCTTTTCAGAATCAACTTGTGATATTCTTAAGTATACCCTTACTACAGTAAAAGTAGAAATTTAGAAATATAAGGTATAAATTAGCAAACGTACAACAATGAAAAATGCAGAATGTGCTTGTGTTAATGTATGAAAAATAATTTTGGCTAAAAGCTTTCATCTAATTTCTCAACACACAGGAAAGTTAATGAGAGTGATTTCAGAATCTTGCTCTGTGAAAATTAATACATTACACTTATTATCCAAGCCACGGTGCAATCCCACTTACATTTCACTACATACAGTTCTTATATATACTTAGAATTCTGAGATTGTTTAATATCACTATTTACGCTATATTCCAGAATAAATAGCATACTAATACAATAAAATGGATGATAGAACTAGAAAAATATATAAGAACATGACTAATTGCCAGAAACTTACTAAGCAAATCAGACCTCAAAAAGTAAGAAAAGATTGAGCCAAAACCCATACCTTATATGTTGCACAGATGTATGCTTGAATACGATAAGGTCAATGAAATATTGAGAATGTCAAATGAGTTCATTTGTTAATTCATTAGCAAGAGACTATTGTCTCTTTAAAATGAGGTATATTCTTTCTTTAGTTCCTTAATATTATGTTATAAAGATATAAAAATATTATTTTTCAATGTTACATTTTTAGAATTTATCATAAATTAGTAATTTAAGAAATCAGTTTGGTAACGTAAAATATATAAATATAACACAAACCTTAAGTTAATAGAATGAACCTTGAAATTGATGTTACTTTGCAATAGTATATACTACTCTATTTAATCAGGCTTGCTAAATGCCTATAATATATTAAATTTTAGTCATTTTTCAGCTCCAAAACACTGGCCTCTTTTTTTTTTTTTTTTTAAGAAATCTGCTTACAAGCTTATGAATGTTGGCATTCGTATTGATGAGTATGAAACATCTTCACTATCAATGAGGCAGAGCTGCTCATATCCACAGCTGGAATGGATATGCTTCTATTAAAATGGGAAGTAACAGATGCAAGGAACATAAATTGTGCAATTGATTTGATTTTGCAAATCAAACACATTCTTCATGCTACTATTTAGCTTGCTAATTAAGCCTTGCATAATTAAAGGAAATTTGGAAGAAAAGAATTCTGGATTAAGTTCAACTTCTACACCTTCTGAGATCTCCTTATAACATTTTCCACATTTTTATTTACGACCAATATATCTCAAACTGAATGCCTTAAACAACAAATGGATGATTTGCAAATAACGTCCCTTTGAGTGAATGTGTCCAATGTCAGACCCCTATTGTAAATGAATGAAGAAAAAAATCAAAAAAGAAGAATATCAATCCACCTATGATATCTGAAGAACTATCCAAACAAAAAGTATTACATTTTTTTCTTATTTTTTATCAGATGTTGGCTTTTTCTGTGAAGGGCCATAGTAAATATTGTGGGCTTTGTGTGGTATATGATCCATGATGCAACCACTAAACTTTTCCTTTTAGGGGGAAAGCAACTATAGGCCATATGTAAATAAATGGGCATGGCTGCGTTCCAATGAACTTGATTTCCAAAAATGGGTCAGATTTACCAACCCTTGGTTTCTTTAATACTCAAGATGAAATTTAGTGACAACCCGTGAAGTAATAGTAAATGTGACTTTATGCTGTCAAACCAACACTGTGTCATATGTATTTCATATCTGATAGTGTTGTATATAGAGAGAATCTGCATATGTTGTATGTACATATGTATATACAAACATATATGTATATATATGTATATGTCGAGAGAAAGAGAGTATATATCAAGAACATATTTTATAAAATATGTGTGATATAAGAGGGGATATGGAAAAGTATTAGGGAACAAGCCAAACCTTGACTAATGATGAACTAAGAGCAACTATATTAGAAAATTCATGAATTATATTTGTTTATAGCATTTTTTATGTAGATGTTTAATCAACCAACATCTATATTGAGTATTTGTTGAGCTCACAACCTTTCTGGTTATAATAGAAATAAAAGAAGTAACTCATTCTTCCTTTTAGAAACTCACAATATAATTTCTACACATGTATATGTCACATTAGTAGTAAGAAAAAAAATGTCGTGGAAATTGGGAACAAAGAAAAAAAATTGTGAGTTGTGTGATAGTAATGAAAGGCCCTTAAAAGAACATAGGCTTTGAAAGGACTTTGAAATATGAGTAACATGAATTAGATTCATATTAGGGGGAGGGAAATATTATTTAAGGTGGTGCAGAACACTGAGTGTGAGTAATGGGTAGGAAATTTCAAGCTGAGCTAATGTGAGAGAGAATTTTCAAAAGCAGATTGTGGTACAATTGGAAAGAGTCTTGAATATCAGATAAGAATGGTTTAACCTTATTCTGTAAGCAATGTAGAACCAATTATTGATCAGAGAAGCAACTAGATGAAACTACTTTTCAAGGTGATTAATTCAGCAGGGGTTGTATAACGTGATGAATCCAGAAGGTAGCAGAAGACAGTTAAGACTAATTGAGGAGGCGGTTCCAAGATTAGTTAGCAATGATTGAAATCCTGTGGTGGCAACGTGAGTGGAACTGAAAACATATATCACTGACCTAGTCTAAAGGAACTATCATAATCACACCTGGCATTTCATTTACTTAACACAAATTTACTATTATAAACCAAGGAATATGCTAAGCAGTGACATTTTTACTGAAATTCACCTGTTTTATTTCACAGGAAAAAAAGGGTAAAACTTGCACAACGATTGGGACTTTGACGTGAAATGTCTAACATAACATACCAGTAAGTGTTTAAGGAAAACAGCCCAGACAATAACAAATACAGTTTGAAATTTTAAAAAGTGGAGAAATACTAACATGTTTTTTAAAAAGATTCTTTAAAACTGGACTTGACAGAGCTGTTAATATGCTATTGTGTGTAGTGAATCTCCACACCAGGAATGTTTCTAGCTCAATGTCCTTGTTTTCTTTCCTAGTATGTTCTTCGCTCAGGATCATTCCCTAACTTCATTTAGAACCCAGCTCAATGGTATCTCCTCTGAGGTCTCCCGTGAGATTAGGGTAATACATGATTTTTTGTTTCCAAGTTAAAATGCCCAAGGAATATTTCTTTGAAAAGTTGTACCATTAAGAATTCCCTTGGGTCACAGCCGTATCTGGTTTACAGGATTTACCACTATTTGTATCTTTGTCTCTTTGCCCCATAATGTGTTGACTTCATTTTGTATCTCTAGAAGCAAACTAATTGGTTTGCTCTTTTAGTTACCTACAGCTATGCCACATCATGCTACCTCGTGCCACAGCATGCTCTATCCTTTTTGCTTCTCAAGCAGGAAGGTGTATCACTTCCTGATGCGTCACAACAAACTAGCCCCTGCACACACAGTGTATAGTTGAGTTGTATCAAGTACTAAAGTGGTGATTACACACTGTATTCTCTAATCCAGCAGTCCCCAACCTTTTTGGCACCAGGAACCAGTGCTCCTAAGAGAATCTAATGCCTGATGATCTGAGGTGGAACTGAGGCAGTGATACTAGTACTTGGGAATGGCTACAAATACAGATGAAGCTTTGCTCATTAGCCCGCTACTCACCTCCTGCTGTGCGGTCTGGTTCCTAACAGGCCATATACTGGCACTGGTCCATGCCCCTGGTGTTGGGGACCCTTGCTCTAATCCCATGTTGAGCCCTATATTGCCTTTGTATTATACACAATCCTTATAATTCCTTTGAAAGTTCTATTTCGAAGTTTAATCATTTTCTGAGTCACACACTATGTAATTTTTTCATTACAGCTTTAGTTTGGTGCCTATACTCTGTGAAAGATGCTTTTTTAAGCTTTATTCTCTCTAGCTTTTTTGTAACAATAAATTGATTCTCTTATGTAGCAACATTTACTTCCCTTTTTTACTAGTAAAAATATGAATGCCAAATTTCTGTTTAGCCTATAAATGTCTTATTCCTACTTTCATGTTTTGTGGTCACTTGCATTTTTTACATGTATATTTTAAAAGGAAATCATATCACATTTCCTAAATCTCTGCACCAATCAAGTTTCGTTCATTGCTTAAATCCCTGGATATACTTACTACCCTCAATTAAATAGGGCAGGAAGAGTGGTACACACATGCTTTAATTCACTTAATGACAGTAAATGATTGAACAGGGATTCACTAATTCTGTTTTCATAGAATAGCTTTTGGGCTTTGGAGTTTTTCTCTAAAGAGCCAAACTGCTTCCAGAGCTGTGAGCTCAAACGTGCTCTTGGTATCAAACACTTTTAGAAAGTTATGGATATAATTGAGAGATTTTTATAGTGCTCTTTAGTTTTTATTATACAGCACTTTACACAAGAGAAAGTCAAACTTTCTCTTTCACACTATTTGCTCAAGAAGTATTCTGAACATGGAACAGCATAAGAATTAGAAAGTCAGGATTAGAGATACATAAACATCCATGTAGCAAAGTAACTCCAGAAGGAATTCAGCCAAGAATTTTCTGGGGATGAAAATTTTAAAAATGGTGGCTTAGTCTAGTAAGAGAGGAGACTAAAACACTTTAGCAGTTTATTTATTTATTTATTTATTTTACAAATCTTACTATGAAATTTTTCAGACAAGAGAAACTATAACAACAATACAGTGCAAGTATGAAAAATAATCATCTCTTATTTCACACTCTCCTCCTCTTTCAGATCAAACACCAACCTAAAATTTTATCTGTAATTCTCAGGCACACGTTATTCTCTTACTGTTTCTAAAAGTAATAATGTTTTCATTCAATATAGTTTGTGAAATTCACCAATGTTAATATGTATAGCTGTGGGTCATTTATTTGTGCTGCTATATAGTATTTTATTACATAAATACACTACACTTATTTATGGCTATTATAACATTGCTACTATGCATGTCTTCTTGTACAAAGAGTTTCTCTAAACTATATACTTAGAAGTGGAATTTTATAGCCTATATTCATTTTTGATTTACCATTTCGTATATCGTTAACTTTTCTTTCAGAGAAAGCTATACTAAATATATTCCTGTCAGCAGTGTAGTTTTCATTTATCTATCTTTTTGAATCATTAGATTAATATTTTGGGAGCCGCTCTGTGGTAAAAATATATATGGATGTTGTTTCAGTTTGGATTTCTTTTTTAGTAGTACAATTGATAATCTTTTTGTAATAATTTGAGTATTTGGGGTTATCTCTTCCATCAAAATGTATCTTTTATCCATGTTTCCACTAAATTTTATCTTTTTGTTATTAATTTAGAAATGGTTTTCATATAGTTCATGCACTAATCCTTTCTCCGTTATAGGCATTGCAACATCTTTTCCCTTTGTATTTATAATGTTTCACGAACAGGTTTTAATCTTAAAAAATAAAATAGAACCAAAATAGCATAGATGATAGAGGCTCTGTTTATCCCTCTGGCAATCAAATCAGGGTTGTAATGGAAACAGGGAGCAGCAGCAGGAGATATTGATGAACAAGCCATGCAACTGGGGAGAGATCTGGGATAGCACCCTGTGGCAGCAGAGAGTGGATAGGGCGAAGATGTGGGGCTGCCTGGTCTCGAGCGGCTGACTGAGACAGAGGCCGAGGTAGCGGCAGAAGCCTCTTGAAGGGGCCGTGTCCACGAGTGGGTTTTCTTTGTGACAGACTTGCTTGCTCTGAGCGCCAGTGCCTATTTGGCCACGGGGGTGGGGGTTGGGGGTCAGGGACTTACAGGGAGACATTGTCCGAGTGAGGGCTGAGGTGAGATTCCCTCAGTACAGACGTGCCAGTGGTATCTATTGTTCCCTATTGAGCCCTCCCTGCTCCCAGTGTGCGGACACAGCTCAGCCATAGCCTTGACATCATCAAATTGAATAACACAAGTCGCTCCACCCAGAGGATTCCCTGAAACCCCGCCTCCCCCAACTCGGGCCCTACCCTAGCCACATCCAGGTGTATTCTCAGCATGCTCCTTCCTGAGCAGCGCCTAGACTCACATTGGAGCCAGCTGGCCTCGGTTTCTGGTGTGGCCTTTTGAGGCAACTATAAGCACAGCATCTATGGATTGCTTGCTGAATCTTAACAGGTGGCTCCAGAGGGGCACAAACCTGTGCTAAGTTTGGCCTGCAGCTCTCAGTACTGTGCCACTGGACACCTACCTCACAAATCCACACTAATAAGACCGGGAGACTTAAGAGCTTTGCTTAGTACATAGAAATAGACATGGAAAGGCAGCCAAAATGGGAAAATAAAGAAGCAGAAACCATATGAGAGAATAGAACAGAGATCCAGATATAATGGAGTCAAGTAATCTAACAGATGCAGAGTTCAAAACACTGGTTATAAAGATGCTCAATGAACTCTTGGTTAAATTCAGTGAGAACTTCAACAAAGAGATAAAAAACATAAAAATTGAAATGGAAATTATAAAAGGGAACCAGTCTGAAATGAAGAACACATTGTCTGAGATGAGAAGTGTATTAAATGGAATAAACAAAAGAATAAACAGAATGAATAAAGAAAAGGATCAAATGCCCTATTTAGAGGTTGGGAAAGCCAAGGACACTCAATTAGAATGATAAGAGACAAGATGCCAAGACTATAAAAATAATTTAAGAAGGATATGGGACACTATTAAGGTTCCAAATATTCATCTGCTCAGTGTAACTGAAGAAAATCAAGATGTCGAACAGCTGTTTGAAGAAATAATGATGGAAAACTTCCCTAACCTGGTAAAGGAAATGGACAGGAAGCTCAGAGAATTCCAAAAATTAGGGATCCAAAGAGGCCCACACTAAGACACATCATAATTAAAATGCCAAAGTTTAAATACAAAGAAAGAATATTAAAAGCAGCATAAGAAAAACATCTGATTAACCAATTGACTAGCAACCCCTTTTACTAAACAATTCATCCTGTCTTCTTAACCTGTAGTGCTTCTGCTGTCATAAATCAAATTTTTCATAGATGCATGTGTATGATTTACTCTTAATAAATCTTGACATAATAAATATATAATAGTAAGTCTTAGTAACTGGAAACTCATTACTTTTTTTTTTTTGAAGATTGAATTGTCTATTCTTGGCCATCTACTCTTTCACAAAATGTGTGTGTGTGTTTTTTTTAATTTAGCTTGAAATTAAGCTCATGAAAAACCCACTCGGGATTTTTATATGTATTGCACTGAAGAAATAACTGTCATCTCTGAGATAATGAGTTTCACTACCCATTAATGTGAGATATTTCTGTTTTTTAAGGTATTTTAATGATTTTAAATAAAACGTTATTTTTATACAGATCTTAAGCATTATTTGCATTTATAATCAGATAGATTATATTTTTGTTAATTTTGTAAATAATCTTTAAAGTTATGTTCTCTAAAAACTGTATGGAAAAGTCATTTATTCTTTACCAACCTTATATCTAGCCACTTTGCTATAGTCTTATTTTTCTAATATTCTTTCTAGATTTTTTAATCTTTTATGTGAATAATAATCTGTGGATGGTTATAATTTTTCTTCATGTAGAATCTTTATTCTTCTTCTTTACTCTGCCTTTATTTTTGTATTCAGTAGAGCTTTCAGTTCCAGTTAGAATTAAAGTAGTGAAAACAAGATCTCATTGCCCTACACTTGACTTTAAAGGAAACACATAAATTTTGCCAGTTATACTCTTTAATTTTAAGTGTTTTTCTTTATCACAGTAAGGGGTTTATAATCTCTTCCCAGTTTTACATAATTTTACTATTTTATTATATTTATCATTAATAATTGGTATTAACGAGTGAATTTTATCTAATACTTTCCATCAGTCCATTGAGATGGCCATATATATTGTCATTCACTTCAATCTCAATGTGGAGAATTACACTGACAGATTTTCCAATGTTAAATCATTTGTATTGCTAGAGTAAACCCATCTTTGTCTTAAACATTAAATTCTTTCATATATTGCTAAAATGAATTTAATAATGTTCGTTTTAGATTTTTGTATTTTTTTTACAATTAGATTTACTTATAATTTTCTTCTCATGCCCTTGGCTGGTTAAGTTATCAAGCTCACACTTGTCTCATAAAAATTTAGAAATATTACTTTTCTTTATCTAATCTGTATTATTAGGCTTCTCTGTACTTTGGAAGTCACTTGTAAAACAATAGAGGTCTGGCAGTTTAATCATTATAGTATTTGATGGGAGGATTTATAACTACTGATTAATCTGATTAAATTTCCTTAATGATCGAAAACAGTCCAGATTTTCTACTTATTTTAGAGTCATTATTATATGTTACTTTTTTTGTTTTAGAAAATTTACCATTTCATATATTTTAAAATTTAATAGCCTAGAGTTTTCCCTCATGTTTGCATTAGTATTTTTACTCTTTATCTAAAATTATAATTTCCCTTTTCATTTTTAGTAATATTTACTCACATCTTTACTATTTCTTCCTAAATTATTCTCGTCAAAAATTTATGTGTTATATCAGTCTTTTTTAAACAAACTCATGGTCTTATTGATCTATAGTATTTGATTTTATCTTTATCTTTTTAGTTCCTCTATTTGGACTTATTTTGTTATTTTATTTCTAAGTTCTTTTGTGGATACTCAGTTGGATTTTTTTATCTAACACAAGTGATTAGTTACCTGTTTTTTGCCCCGTACCACTTCAGCTATTTCTCAGAGGTCTGATATATAATGTGGAAAAATTTATTTTCTAATTTTTACAATACTGCTTCTTTGTAGTATGTTTTTAAATTTCCAGTTGCTCTTTATAATTTCTTTTGGTTTTGGTGTCTAAATTGTTGCATTCTGTTCAGAGAATAAGTAATAGTTTTTCACTGTTTTATGTGTAATGGAAAGAATATATTTTCATAATTGTCCAATGTGTTTCTTTTTTTGTTTTATTTCGTTATATTCTGTAATATTTTCAAATTTTTACAGTTCACTAATTCTACTTTTAGTTAGATCTTATGCATTTTAATTTATCTATTGAGATTTAATTTTAAAAATTATAATTTCCATTGTCACAAATTCTATTTTGTTCTTTTCAGATTCACCTTGCTACATTTGTAGTTTTTCTTTCTGCATATACTTAATACATGTTTGATACTCTTTTTTTCAAATATTTCGAATTATATAATATTCTTATAAGTTTAATTGTATTGTCTGTTGCATTTGATAATTCTGATACACGGTGTCCCTCGAGAAAGAATTCATTTTACTTCTGCCACATATTTCTGGGGGGTTCTAACTGTGACCATTGCAATTTCTTCTTTTTTCCCCCTCATTTTCTTTACTTTGTAAGTAATATAAATGTAATCCTCAAATTTCCAGAAGAGCAATACTATGGATTTTAATTCTCAGGAGCTTCCTTTTTTTTCATGTTGCAGACCAACACAGACTCGTTTCCCTGTCACCTTCTTAGGGCAATGAACTGATATTTTTTCAGTGCTTAGAGAAATATATTTTTGCCAGAGTCCCAGGTTTGTGTGGGATCCTCAGTTCTTTGTCCATCTTATATAGGTCCAAGGCTTTTTTTTTTTTTTTAAATTCTGAGTGGCTATTACAGTCCAGAAGTCTAGGTTTCTGAGATCTGTAAAGGTTCTTGGGGTACATACAGCTTCAGTTCCAATTGATGATTCTGGTTTCTTAACTTTTTTTTTATTTTGGACTCTGGATATTTTTCTTTACTTTCATGTGAACTCAGCTATGCATCTGAAAGATTGTTTGTTACATGTTACGGAGTACTTCTAAATGTTTTATGCAGTAAAGATTTTTTTTTTAGCCTGCCATGGTACTAAAAAAAAACAGTTCCTCTTTTGAAGTTCTCAGAATTTGGGCTTTAGATCTAACATCTACTAAAATAAATCACTCTAACACAAATGTTAGGAATAATAAAACAATAATAATAACAAAAAACACAAAATTTTGGACCTGAGAGATTCACCCCCTCTTTAAACAAATAAATAACTTGTTAATTTATTACATTTGTTTTATTATCAATTTGTATCTCTCCCAAATCAAGGATGTCATTATTAATACATTATAAATTTACTTTCTAAAGAAATAACCTTCTTCTCTGATAATCTGCTTGCATATTCTGTCAACGATTTATTCTCTAATTTTCTTAGTCTGCTCAATATATTTCTGAGATAACTTTACTCTTACATTCACCAAGATATATAATACATAGATCAAATTTGAGTCACACCCTGAAAATCAAACAAATACCTCATTAGATTTTTATGCCTAATACCTAATAAACTAATACAACTAAGACAGGCAATGTTACAAATACAAGAATTAAATTTATTTCTTATACTTATTTTTAAAAGACCATTGGTACAACTACCGTTTACTTCTTTGATTTTAAAGTCTATTCAATGTGACAATGAAAGGTATGAAAAGTTCTTATTAGAAACAGTAATCTTTTGCAGCCCTTAATGTACTTACCAGATCACAAACATTCATGGAGATATTATATTTAACTATCATCTGATCCACTAGGATGGTTTACGTAGAAATCTAAAGGTTCGTTGATCTAGAGGGACGTATCGATTCAAATGGAAATCTGTTTTATTGGAAAAGGGAACAATTCAAGTTTAGTTAGTAGAAAAAAGTCAAGTAAGTGAAATCATAAAAATCAACCTAAGTCACCCAAATATTGCATGGAAAAGACAAAATTAATAGAATAATTACAGAAAGTTTGAATTACACTCAAAATAATAGGTCAAAAAAAGCACAGTTTAGACAAGTAGAGTTAAGCTTTTAGTTACTAATAAAATAAGTAGCTATTACTTTTGGTTGTCTCAGCAATTGACTATTCACTATTTCAAGGATACCATAATGAGAATACTCATAACATTGAGGAATATGATTGTTTTCACCACTCAGGGCAAGTATTCACAAACTTGGCTCAGAGGACAAATCCAACCTGCTGCCTGTTTTTGTAAATAAAGATTTGTTGGAACATTGCCACTCCCATTTATTTGAGTATTGTCTCTCGAGGCATTCATACTAAAAATGACAGAGTCCAAAAGTTGTGACAGAGACCATCTGGCTTATAAAGTGTAAAATAGTTATTATTTAGCCCTTTACAGAAAAAATGTTTGCCAACTTGTGGGTTAAGGAATGTCTATGGACGAGTTTGGGAGAATTTTTATCTTCAGGCAAGGATAAGTTATATAGAAAGTTTTTAAATTATACTGGTTTGATCCAAAGATGATTAGTTAATCATTATCATTTATTGAAGTTATTTTGTATGTTCTACTCATCAACAGAAAGGGAGAATTATAAGAGTGCAGTTAAGTTCTTACTTGACTACAGATGTCCTAGGTGGTATAAGTTTCTGTGAGCCTTGCCGATGTTTAAACTGCCTTTCTTGTAAAGTGCACTTTTGTAGGTTCTTCAGAAATCTCCCTTTGCTGAGGCCATCTTATCTGCATTTCTCTTGATACAAGTGACATACTATAGCACATTTTTTAGTGTTTCTGTAGTCAGTAGATATCTAACAATGTTAGTCAGGTTTCTTCCTTTTTGTACAGGATCAAATATGCTGCTGTGCTCATTTATATAGCTACAACTGCTCTATGCAGTATTTTTCCCACAACCTGATGATAATGTAGCAGTAATTACTACTTAACTTCTGCCATCAAATTACCTATCTCTGGCTTTTGAGATTTTCCAAATGGGATTCTGGAGATAAATGTTTCCTGAGTTAATTCTACAGAGGCCTTTTATTCTTCCTAGACTTTTGTTGGTGATGGGTCAATAAGCCTGCCCATTCTCCTTCTGGGACTGGGATTCTGTATAGCTTATAAGAAGGAAATCCTTTTTACCAAAAATAACCTTCCCACTCTCAATTATTTCATAACCTTAGTAAATGTGAAAAGTTAAGAGTATTTAGTTTTTGGAAAACAATTTTGAAATTTATATATAATGATGTCTCTAGTACCTGGTAGCTATCAAATTGTGGTGACTCAGACAAAATCGATCAGTCCCATTCAAACATACCATTTCACTGACCTAACTGTGAAACAGAGCATGTGTCAATCCAGACCTCCAACATTTTGCCATGGTTGCTGATGATTTTGTTAGTTGGAAACTGCCTTCTGCTATGATTATATTCATCTTTGAAAAGTGCCTATGAAATAATTGTGAGGATTTAGTGAAATAATTTGTGTGAAATCTATTTCTACAATGCCTAGAGAAAAGAGTTAATAAATGCATGTTCCTTTCCCTAATGCACACAATGATCAATATATCAGGTCGTTTTATTAGAAGTCTCAAACTTATAATTTGCAATCTGAATTCCTTTCGTGATTAACTAGCTGGAGTTTAGAACCCATGACCCCTTTCTGACAAGACCTTTACACTACAGGTCACCAGAATTTTCACCAACATGCCTCATACATTTTCCTTATCTGGCCAGCTCAGCTATGCATTTAAATTTAAAAACTTTGATCCAAAGTTTTTAAGATCCGAATTTTCTTTTCTCTCTATTCACTAATAAAATCACCATAGCAATGTACTTAAATATATAGCTTGAGTCCCTGATATCTCCAATCACAACATGCTCATGACTACTTCTGCCCTCATTTCTTCCTTTCCTTTATCTTTCACTCTGCTCTGTCCACATTGTCCTCTGCTATTTCTTGAACACAGAATGTAATAACCATCTCAGGACTTCTCAATTGCTAGTCCCTCTGAATAGAACACATCTCTTAAACATATGCCTAGTTTGTGCCAACACTCTCCCCCAAAACACACACAAGCACACACTGTTTTAGGTTCATACTGAAATAGAAGCATCATCTTCACTGAGAGGCTTCCCTAACCACACTGTCTAAAATAGTTCTCTCTATTATTCTCTATTCTAATAACTTGCTTTATTTTTAATCATATTACTACTTTATATTATGTTCATTAATTTATTTATTTCTGTCTATGGTCCTCAGTAGCATGCAAGCTCCACAAAAACAGGTTGCTATGACAAGTACCTGGAATAGTGCAAGGAACCTAATAATCGTTCATCGTATATTGGTTGTTGTTATTATTGTTTATTGAGATATAATTGACATTTAACATTATATCAGTTTTAAGTGTACAACATAATGACTGGATACATGTGTATATTGCAAAATGATCACTACAATAAGTCTAGTTAACATCCATCACTAGACATAATTAGAATTTTTTTCTCGTAATGAGGATTTTTTAAGATCTAATCTTTTAGCAACTTTAAATGTACAATAAAATATTATTAACTATAGTCATCATGTTGTACATTTCATCTTCAGGTGTTATTTATTTTATATTTGGAAATTTGTACCTTTTGACCATCTTCATCCATTTTGCCAACTCACCCACCCGCTCCTCACCTTTAGCAACCACCAATCTTTCTTGATATCTATGAGTTTGTCTTTGTTTTTTGTTTATTTCTTGTTTTTTTTTTAAGATTTTACATATAAGTGAGATCATTCAGGATTTGACTTCCTCTGTCTAATTTATTTCACTTAGCATAATACCTTCAAGTTTGGTCGTGTTGTCACAATGGCAAGATTTCATTCTTTTTTATGGCTGAATACAATTCAATTTTACACACACACACATACACACACACACACACACAGACACAATCTCCCACATGTTCTTGACCCATCCATCGATCAGTGGACACTTAAATTGTTCTATTTGTTGATTAATCAGAATTAAGAACATTTCAATGAATAATACAGAGCCAATGTTCGATTATATGGGGTTGTGAAGAGGTGGCAGTGGTAGAAGGATTGTGATTCATGAGTCCGTGGTCAAGCCATGTGAATTCAAAAGGTGAGCCTTGGACAATTTCCTTTTTAACTTTTAATGAGATGTAAAGTAAGACAGAGATGGATACTTTGTCTTCTGCAATCGTTAATCATACGTGTCTACTTGGCTGGTCCATCGTGCCCAGATATTTGGTCAAACATTATTATGGATGTTTCTGTGAGAATGTTTCTTGGATGAGATTAACATTTAAATTGGTGACTTTGAATAAAGCAGATTGCCCTCCATGATATAGATGGAACTCATACAATCAGTTCAAGACTGTAATAGAACAGACTGCTTTCCCCCTAAAAAGACAAAATTCTGCCAGCAGACTGCCTTTGGACTTGAACTTCACATTGGCTCTTCACTGGGCCTCCAGACCCTAGAGATTACCCTGTAGATTTTGAGACACACACACACACACCCTATTGGATCTATTGATTTCTCTGGAGAACTCTGACTAATATCACTATACCTTGCAAAATGGGGCCATCAATTTAGATATCTAGAGCTAACATTTAAGCCAAAAATCTCATATATTTATACTCGGTAGCTCACACAAGACAACTATATTCAAATTTCACCTGCATATGACAAAACAATGTACAGGGGATGAAACAATAAAAATATCAAACTATTTAATAAAAATAAGTTTTTCATCTATATAGACTAAAAAGACTATATACTGAAACTCTGACTTTTCGAGGTAACCTTTTTCTTGACCTAAATAATTTCTCAATAATATAGCAATAATAGCTGCTGTACATTTGTACTATAATATATATTACCTGGTCTAGGTATCTGGTCCTAATCTGGCCTACTTAGTCTGCCACACAGAACAAGAGAAAAGAGAGAGGAAAAGGCCTCCTCCAATTGAAAATAAATTAGCCTTGGCCATCCAACTATAGCATGAGCAGGAATCCAGGTATTGAATAAAATAAAAGTCACAGAAGCACAGGGAAGAAAGATGGCTGGTTCTGAACAGTGGATATTAAAATAACTTATATGTCCATTTGCATCCTCAGAGAAGGTAGAGGTTGAAATGTGCAAGGATAGATATCTGCCCTAAAGATCTAGGCCTCTCCATACGTCTCATCCCATGAAGGCTGGCAGTCGGCAGTGCAAAAGGGAAAGCTGCAAACTGGGTGACCTCACTCTATAGTAAATGTGACCCAATCAAGATCTCAAATTCTTATCAGTTACATAAAACAGTTTCTCCTCTCTTCAGGGTGAGCTAGGAAAAGAAAAAGTACCTTCTTCTACAGAACATACATTTGGGGAATAGAGAGAGGAAAGCAATGAGCAAGTACTAACACATGGAAATTTGCCATATTCACAAGGAACGATGAGGGGAGAAAAGAGACATTAAGTTGTCAGGGTGGTAAGAGACAAACTAGAAATACTGCGCCTTGGAGCAAGAGAGAGTTAATGAAGAAGTGATTTATAGGAATAATATTGAAAGACTGAGGATGATGAGAAAACAGCATCAAGTGGGTGATTATATGTCTAAATGTTATGACCTATGTATGGTTATAATATTTATTTAGTTTCTGAGACCACCAGGTAAATCTAAATAATTCTGTAACATGCAATATCTAGCATGGCATATATTTAGAGAAATTAAATTTTTGAAATAAACATTCAGCAAACATGTACATGATAGAGAAAAATAATTGTGCTAACATGAAGTTAAGGTCAAAATTTTAAGAACCATATTTATATTCTGACTTCCGACAAAGATTTTTATTACTTTATATTAATGAGATTCCTGATCTTGTTTCCTCTTTCCCAGAAATTTCTAGTTTATCCCCGTTGTAATCACATGTAGATTAAGATGAGGCACATTTTTCAGAAAACTTGATCTGAACTTCTGTACTCACATAACACTTTGGTCTTACATCAACTAGAATTTAAGTATTCTCCCAAACTGGAATACATTATTGTCTATTTTTGGACTCAGAATTTAGCAATATTTCCGACAAATAGTAACTATGTAATAGACATTTATTGAATAAATAAAAAAATAAATGATAATCAAATCATTGGGAAAATAAACATAAAACATATTACCATCGTTATATTTTGTCTCTAGTTTGGGACACCAAAAGTGAGATTCATGATACAAAATATATATTTAAAAATAATACAAAGTATGAATTGAACATAGGGATACAAAATCAAAATTAATAAAATGGGGTATGGTTAGTCTGGGAAAACTTCCTGAGGGAAGCCAATCTCAATGCTAAGCTTCAACAGGCATGAAATCAAAGTGGATGTGAGAGTATCTAACTTTGGGAATAAAAAGAAAATGCAAGGCTAGAGGAGAATGGGGAGCAGAATCTTAAAGCGGTTTCTAGGGGGAAAATATATGCAGAGAAAAGCAAGCCAATCTACTTAAATGGACTGGAGACAGCCTGTTTGCTGGTGCAATAGAAGCAAGGATCAGTTGAAGAGGACCGCTGGGGATAGGAGGCTGAAGAGTTTGGATTAAATATGGTAGACACCAGGGTGCTCTTCCCTAAGGGTCCTTGAGTAGAAGCGACATGATGAAAATGGTGCTTGAAAAAGATTATTCTTGCAGCAGGAGGTCAATAGCCTAATATCATAGAGGGGAACATTTACACCTAACACATTCACCAAAACATTACACTTTGCTACCCTAACAGGCCTCAGTGATTACAAGAGACGGTTTTTGAAAGGCCCTGCACTTTTGGTGGCATATTTCATTCATGCTCTTTGCCAAAGGATTTCTTGTTCCTTTCTTTTTTCTTATCTTTGTACCTTAACAAATGCCCTGCCACTGGCTGAGATAGGAACCACAATCACTTGTTTTCTGCTGCCTGTGGCAGATTGATGAAAACAGCCGCATTTTAAGCTACTTCTCTGTGTTTCCTTGACAGTGACTTCAGCTGTGACAGGGGCATTAACCTTAGGGGTGAGGAAACAATTCTTGCTTCATGCTTTCTCAGTTCAGAGCTTCTCCTCAGCAGGGAGAAAGCAAATCACGTATATTATTTGAAGCAATTTTGTGATTTATCCACCGGGTACTGACCTATAATCAAGTGAACTTTGCTTAAAATCTCCGAATGGATTTTTAACTGCTGCTGTGGGGCAAAGGGAGACACTTTCATGCAGCCACCTTCTCAAAAGCAAACTTCTCTTAAAAAAAAAAAAAAAAGCCGAAAGCTCAAGGAGCACACTACATCTTACATCTTTAACCTTGAATTGGCTTGTACCTAGTGTCAAAAGAGCAAAATCTCATCTTTCTTAAAAACAGGTGCCAGTTGTATAAACATAACAAATACAATGAAAACTCCCTGAATTTTGTTTTCTTGAATTTATGTCACACTTAAACTCCATTGTGACTTTATAAATGGAGACTAACGGTTAACTCATATCAAATAATTTTTCATACTTGCTTACTTGAATCTTACTATAGAATTTGAACTGGAGATATTTTAAGAAATTCACACCTTGATTATAGATTAAATTATCAGATTATGATTCATATAGTTCTGCTTTACCAAAAACTTATTTGGTTAAAAATTGTGAATCAAATTTATAAATTGAGTGGTTAATCAAAGGTTTGCTAATAAATTTTAAATGAGAATGTGTTTCATCCTATTCTGCTCTCCAAAGCAATGGTTTGCTTCCTCCTGGGAACATAGGGATCTAACACTCTTTGATGTCATGTCAATGTTTTTCTCCTTCTCTACCAAAAAAAATTTTTTTAACTGAATCAAAAACAATTATATTTTAAACTTAAAAACATTTTTGCTGCTTTGAAGATAGAGACCTTTTGGGATATTACAGGGTTGAATATAAGGGCCATCGAGAAGTGGCATAGCTACTTCACAGCAAGATGTTTCTGGGCAATGTGTCAGAGGCTGTCAGTTTCAGAGGATGCCATGTGGAGTGGGGCCTGGCAGGCAGTGGATGAAGAGGAAAGCCGCTAGGACAATGAAAAGTGACAGCCATGTAATCTGGAATGTGATTGCTTTTCCACACCGTCAATGGTAAATTTTATGATCACCTGAGTGACTGGTGAAAGTGCTGGCTAAATGAGAACTTAACAAGAGCAGAGAGACTATTTGTAGAAGGACTATCTCACCCTTAACAATTCTAAAAGGAATTGTTCATGTCCGGTTCTGGTCACAGGCATAAGAACTGGCATGAAATCTTGGAAATGATAATAATAAGTAACAATTATTTCGTGCTTATCATCTGCCAAATATTGTTCTAATAGCTTCACATGGGCTATAATTCAATTCTTATAATCAACCTATGAGGTAAATATATTACCAGCATCATTTTTTTTAGATAAGGAAACTGGAGCAGAAAAAAAAAAATGCCCTAAGATCACACTAGTAAGAGATGGAGAAGAACGTGAAACTAAATATTATAAAAATAACATGTAAACATTAAAAAAAATTGTATACATGTACATGTGTTTATGCACATATATGAGTACCAAAATAAGATAATGTTTGAAATGTGCTGGCAAGGGAAAAAAAATAAGAGAAATTTATATACAGTATGATGATATTTATATGCCAAATATATATATACATATTTAAATAGATTGAAAGATATATGTTCTTTTGTAAAGTGGAATTTTGTAAATCTTGACTGAATTATTTTCTGCTGTTGGATAAAAAGAGGAACTGTAAGAGATGAACATAGATAATTAGCTGAGGAGATTTCATAGCAAAGTGTTGAAGATGCATCCTGGTTTCGCCTTACTGCTTACAGTAAATGTGAGAAAAAAATAGATAAATTTAAAAAAAGGAACTGTTAAGCAAAAATGAAGAAGAACTTGATGATTTAAAAAATTTTCAGCCTATCCAGATAGTGCGATGTGAAAGAGGGCCAAGGTATGGTAGTACGAACTTTGCTAGAGAGATTAGAATTGCAACTCACAGATATAATCAACTACTTAAGCAGAAATACTGCCAGCTTGTACTGAAGGGGACGGAGATGGGATGAAATGAAGAAGGCTATCAGAATTCTGGGACACTATAGGCAGGAAATGGTTACACAGCTGTGAAGATATGTTTTCCTTCAAGAAAAGGAAATAATAACTCTAAGGGTGGTTCAGAGGCGGCTGCTGCTAACATGGGCCCAGGGGGCTCAAGTCCAAGATGCTGAGCCACTTCGACTATTAGAGGGGTAGAGCTGCACTAAGAACCAGAGTAGAGTCACCTCTCAAAATTCAATTGAAAAATAGACATGATATTCAAATTAAGATATCACCTAAGATAACATTTGGATGGCACATATAAACATGGAAAAATGCTCAACATTAATAGTTGTGAAAGAAATGCAAATCAAAACCACAATGAGATACGACTACAGACTTACTAGCATGGTTGAAATTGAAAAGATTGGCTACCCAAAAAGCTGATGAGAATGTGAATGAACTGAAAATTCATAAACTGCTAGTGGGAATATAAAATGCTATAATCACGTTGAAAAAACATTTGGCAAATTTTATTTTAAAAGTTACATTAACATCTACCATACGATCTAGCCCTTCTAATACTAAATATTTACCCCAAAGAAAAACAAAAGCATGTCTGTGCAAGGACTTGTATGATAATGTTCACAGCATCTTTATTTGTAATAGTCGTAAACTGGAAACAACCCAGATGCCCATCAATAAATGAATAGAAAGATTAACTTTCTATTATGGAAAGGTATATCCATATGCTGGAACCCTACTCAACATTAGAAAAGACTGAACTAGGATACATACTGAGGCATAAATTAATCTCAGAGTAATTATACTGAGTGAAATGTAGCAAAGAGCACACATCTATTTAATTCCATTTATATAAAACCATATAAAATGAGAACAGTGACAGAAAATAGGTAAGTGGTTGCTTGGAGATGGGCGGCAGTCAGCAAGGATTATAAATGAACATGAGAAAATTTTTCAGGGTGATGGATTTATATATTTTCCTAATTGTAGTGATGGCTTCATGGTTACATACATATATCAAAATTCATTGATTTGTACACTTTAAATATATGTGGTATATTGTTTATCAGCTGTATCTCAAAAAAGCTATTAAAAATATATCAGGATAATTTCATGATCTAATTATTTTTCCAAATATCTTGCATAATATGTTACCATGTGGATAAATCATAATTTATGTAACCACTTTCCTAGCTATTTAAAAATATTTTATTTAATATTTTATTTAATTTTATGTTGCTTTTCACATTTAGAGACTTTAGCAGCTGTTTTACGACAGATATAAAAACATAGCTATATATTTTGAATAGAGTACTGTTTTCTTTCTTGATAAATTTTTAATGTTTGCTAATGTTGGTTAAAAGTAATGCATAATGAGACAGATATTTGAGAAATAGTTGCTAAGTAGTTATGTGTGGTGAAGATTGCTAACATCAACTTAGGTCTATGTTTTAGTTTCCCCCTTTGTATCCTTTAAAACTATATTTCTAAATGTTCTTTAAGTTTTAGGTGAGGCCACATGATTCGATTTTGTGTCCAATGGACTGCTACAAATAAACACTATGTAGACCATCTTCAAACTGGGTTTACAAGCATCTCTAATGTGATTCTTCATGTGGTTTGCTGCCTGGATATAATGTACCTTCTAGAGGCCTTGAGAGCCTCAGATGATAATGTGGCCATGGATCAAACTGTCCAGGTCCCTAAATGACTATACGAAGCCTAGTCTTTTCTATACCAACTAATCTGCAATAGTCTATGACACAAGAAAGTATCACCTTATTATATTAAGTCATTGAGATTTTGGAATGTTTTATTACAGCAGTTAGCATATGGTGACTAAATATACCTCTGTTGTGTGTATCAAATTTTAAATGAGTATATGTTTAAAAATAAATGAGGTTGTCTCTAAAGATAATTACATAGCAATTCTAAGACAAATGAAATAAATTACAATTCTACTTTTCAAATTCACCTCAAGTATTTGCCGCTTCCTCTTATTTCAGTAATATGGAAAGATATGAAGTATATGTGGATGGATAGGAGGATAGGGTGATATGAATACATCCAATAAGACATAATGCTGATTTTATAGATGTTGGGGAAGAAATAGTTTAAAATTAATTATAAAGCTAGAATAAACAGATATGGCACATTAGTTGAGATGATATAAATAAAAGATTAGACACAAGTTTAATGTTATTTAAATGCTTACAATTTAAGTTTTAGTCATTTTTAATGAGCTGATTAGAATTTATTTGATTTTTATTGTCAATGAAAAATATTAATCTCTAGTGACTTCTACAAAATTTTATAACCGCCCTTTCAAAGGACTGTGACATTCTCGGATATACATTGTCACTTTTGTATTCCTAGTAACTTGGTTATTTCTCACTTTCTACAGGAATACACAGTTTAAATGTTGAATCCTTACTATTTGTAGCTTGTTTTTCCTAGTTGTTAGCATTGCATAACACTCCAGTGTCCATATTGAGGCAACGAATTTCCCTGAAAGGTTGCAGTTGAATGTGCCCCCGTGGAGATAGGACCCGAACCACTTAGACGTTTTAATTTCCAGATGCCTAAACATACAAAGCAGAATAGTTTGAGACATGGTCTGGAATTTCTCCAGAGAATTTTACTGTAAAAATCAGTTCAGGTATTCACAGGAATAACTGTGGTATTGTAGAAAGCACCAGATCTACAGTTAAATTTAAGTTGGAGACATATTGGGGCATTTATTTGCATGTAAACTTGGAGCAAGTTACTTATCTGAGCCTTTTCAATTTCTAATCTATAAAATATTGATAATAACTTACAGATGGGTAATAAAATTTAAATAATAGCTTTAGCTATTTTTCAATAAAACTATTTTGTAAATATAAGATATGTAGGACAAGTATTAGGTCTTCAGAGGTGATTCCATTGTCCTTTTGTAAACAGGGAAGAGGTTCTCTAGAACCTCTCTCCTTTCTATTGACTAAGGTCTTCCAGATCAGAGATACTGGAACAGGGTGTGACTCCTCCACTCAGACGCAATTTGAGCCCCACACATCACCCTTAGAAACTGAGTCAAAACTAGCATTATGTTGGTAGAATCTGCCCCACAGATGTGCTATGTTATTTAATTTTAAAATTAAATAACATTGAATTTGTAATATTAATATAAAAATGACTATAAAATTAAATTAAATTTGAATGTCTCTGCTATATTAGGTATATAATCCTTCCCGTTTAGAATCCCAATTGTATCAAACATGATGAGCCTTACATATTCTCATTACCTGATTGTCCCCTAGACTGAGTGAGATTTGTTGTTCCAGTTAGAATTACCATACCTGCATTACACAACTCAGTTGAAATTATCCCAACTCTTCAAATGAGCATATGTATTTTACTGGAATCAGGAGATGGGGACTGAAAGAGAAAAATAGCCTGGCATATTTTTTACTACTGAAAATACTTGTTAATTGCTCTAGATTTCACATAGCCAATATGATTTTTAATATTTAAAATAAAAAGTTATGCTTAGAACCTAAATTCTTATTGCCAAAATAATAATGATAAAAGAAGTTGTGGTTGAGTTGCTTTATATATTTGCTTGTGTATTTGGAGAGAATTTATATCGATACTATCTGTTTGAAGGACAATTTGCCAATAATTAAAAATTTGACATGAATATACTCTTTGACTAAGAGGAATCTATCTTACGAAGTTATTCATACCCTATACAGGAAGATATTTGTATAAGAATATACAATGTATCAT
>NW_011888790.1:11844121-11848557 GCF_000151845.1 Pteropus vampyrus | reverse complement strand
ATTTATTAAATTGGAATTTAGCAAGCATCTTTAAATGAAGACTTTAATAGTCAGCATTTTTCTTCATCTCTTAGATCTCTTTCATCTAATATGAAAAAATTTTAATGAAGAGACGTGTTTCACAAAAGTAACTCTACATGCACATTATCCAGGTCAAATAAAAAAGAAATTTTCTTCACTTTGCCTAATATGTAGCCAGTGAGGAAAAATAATATTCTGCTGCTATCTCATGACCTTTAAAAGCCTAACTCCCCAAGCAGCTTTGCTAAACTGGAAGTCTTGCTTTTAGGAAACAGCCTAAGTTTAAATTTTGATCCATCTTGGTGGTTCTAATTTGTGAAACAAATAGATTTCTAGCAGAAAACTTCAGCTTTGTTTCTCTTTCCGAATGCCTCTATAAAGCAGGAGCTGCGAAAGAATTATTTTTGTGCCTGCTTCTAAGCATAACTACTGCATATATTCTGGTGAGTAGAAGAGACTCCAGGAATCAAATTGTTTTTTGAGCACGTGACTTTATGATAGTCTCTTGGACCTCTAGGATGGAAGGGGGTCACAATAAGAAAGAGGAAATTTCTTATATGAGGGACATTCCTTAGACACCTGGAGATTTGAGGTCACCAAACAGGCCTTGGTCAATTGTTCGGAAAGAAACAATATATTTTTCAACAAAAGGGAAATGAGGCAGAAAGATAACGAGTTCTCCTTGAGATTGAATGAAATGTCATGGCAAATAGTTTGGGAGGCAAACAAAGCTCTAATCGAGACCTGCATTTGTTAGACTAGAAGTGAATTATATAATCTCTAGAAACTTTCATCTCTTCAACTGCAAAATGAATATAATCATGTCACTTAAAGAAAGAGTGTTATGACAATTAACTGTGACAATTCATATAAAGTGCCTAGTACTTTTCTTGATACATTTCTCTAAAACTATTAGCATTATGAATATTTATAATATAGAACTGAAGCACATTGCAGCAGATATTGCTGACACTGACCCACATAATCAACCACTGTATGTTTTCCAAACAGATTCTCAATTTTGTATATATTTCTACCCTCTTCCACAGTATCCATATGGCTGAGGTAACCTGACTTCACTTTCAACTTTAGGGATGGATCTGACTTATAGAAGAGTAATTCCTATCAAGTTGTCCAGTGCTGGCCAATAATACTAACCTCTCCTCAGAGATTAGGCTTCTGAGACTGATCTTTCTCATTCATAAAAGAAAAGTACAGAAATCTTCTCTTTTTACACCTCTGATGTGAGCAGGGAAGCATGGAACCTTGTTCGCTACTGGCTTCCACCATGATAAGTCGCTCGGGGAATCAGCCTTGGGATAAAGCCAAGGTCAAAGCGTATTAATGGAAAATACATGGTCCTTGGTGACATTACTGTATCTCTGGACCAATAAGCCTCCCCTACCATTAGTCTTTTGGAGATGTGAATCAATACATGTTTTATTGTTTAAACTACTTTGATTTCAGTTTTCTATTATTATAGCTAGAAGAGTTCTAACTCATATAATCTGTGTAGAAAATAGAGATTATCATTTTTAAGAAAATGTAAAAAAATAAATGATTGTTTTAAACATTTTGAATTTTAAATCCATTTCCAATTTGAAACAAGAGTAAAGAAACATCCCTAGTTTCTCTTGAAAATTACTACTATCTGTCTTAAGGAGAGATCTGAAAGAAAGGACAAATCATTTGCATGCCACTTTGTGAATAAATATCCCTAACAATTCCTCTGCATCCCATAGCCATTTACTATTCATACAGATTTCTTAAGTCATTTGCTTGAGCAGTCCTAATATTTGAGGCAAGTGACTTTCTTAAAATGTGACCACTGCGTGACTTTTCCTGAATTTTCCACAAACACAAAGATACAAATGGTATTTCATCACTCTTCCAGAATAACCTCATATCTCCCATAGCTTTGGTTATTATGTATGCTGATCATATTCAAATGTTATCTCTAGCCAGACATTTTTTGAATTCCAAAGCTATACATTTATTTTCCTCCTGGAAATTTTTACTCGTGATTTGGTAACTTAAATCCAGTGTCCAAAGTGGATATCATTTTTTTTCTCCAAAACTTAATTTCTCTTCTGTTATCCCCATCTTAATGAATATTGCTATTATTCATCCAGTCTTTTAAGTTATTCTATATTCTTTTCAGATTCTTCCTTGTCACCAACCTTCAATGAATAAATATTGATAATATCAGCTTATTGTTTTTCTTGGTTATCTTCTTTTCTGCATTTCTATTGCTTTTACTTAAGTCAGGCTTTCATGATTTTCGTGGCTTACCTACAAAAATATGCTTCTAATTTGTCAGTTTGTCTCTAATCTCTTTTTTCATATTTATTACCCACAGTGTTGCAAGAGCAAACTTTCCTTTCCTCAAATCAGTTGTCATGTCATTTTCTGCTCCCCATTGCTTATTGAAAATATCTAAGTAAAACAAACTTTTAAAAAATAATCTATGCGTGATTAGCTTTAACTTCAACTCTTACAGGAACTTACCACCTTTAAATCCTTCTTTCTTAGGCTACAACTCGCTCTGATCAGGATCCTATTTTGCCTCCCCCCATATTATTTTATTGCCTACTTACTCCAACTGGGTCATGAGATCTTATTCAGTTGAATATGTATCATCTAGCTGAGTGATGGCACAAAGTACAGGTCTATATGAATTCATTAAATAAATAATGAATGGGCATTTTTCAAAATTATTAGAAATGCTAGGAAATCTATAGTTATTCAACTACAAATTTAAAAAAAATTGAGTAGTGTTCATACACTGATGAAACAAATTGAAAAACTCGCCCCAAAATTCAGGTTTCAAAGGCACTCTGAAAGGGAATTTGCCTTTCCTGAACACCAAAATCTTGACTAAAACTCAGACATCTGATTTTAAGAATATATATTGGCATGACTTCTGTTCAAGATGGCATAGTAGGTAAGTGCTGTTCTCATCTCCTCTCATAACCATATCAAAATTACAGCTAAACTACAGAACAACCATCACTGGGAGTCGCCAGAGGTCTGACTTAACAGAAGTCCTACAACTGGGGACATGTAGAAGAGGCCACCTTGAAACTGGTAAGAGGGACAGAGACCCCATAAAAACTAGTCCCACAATTGTGTTTGGCACTTGAAAATTGGGAGGGATATTTTGACTGTGGAGGTCTCCCAAGAGAAGCTAAGGGTCCCGGCTAAACACTGGGCTCTCCAGCCCAGGGTTCCAGTGCCAGGAAGAGAAGTCCTCATAATCTCTAGCTATGAAAATCAGCAGAGATTGTGGCTGAGTGAGATGGAGAGTTGTGGAAGTTGTAGATGTCCTTCTTAAAGGGACCATGTATGAACTTACTGACAAACCCACTCACTCTGAGCTGCAACACTGGAGCAGCTACTCAAAAAGTACCATGGACATATGAGGAGGAACTGAGTTGTCCAGCTTCAGGGTGAAGGCTGGAGGGGCAGCTTTCTCACAGATAGAAGTGTTAGCAGAATCTATTATTTTTTTGTTGAGCCTTCCCTCTTCCCAGCATGCACATGCCATTTCTGAGTCTCCAGCAACCTGGCTAACACAGGCTGCCCTGCCCTGGAGATTCTCTGAGACTCTGCCCTTCTCAACTTGTGAGTATACCCAAAGTTCTTCCAGTAGCTTTTTCATACAAATAGCCTGTCTTGGTTCATGCTGTGAACTTCCTAAAATCTCTCAAATGTTCACAAAACACAAACAAGCAGTGTCTCACCTAGGCATGCCCCATATCTCTTGCTGAGCTGCCCCAAGCTCAGCACTAGCTACAGCCGGCCTCGGTTTCTGGCTTGGCTTCTCAAGATACCTCTAAGCTGCGTCTGAGTTGCGGTTGTGTGCAGATTGTTTGGTGATACTTACCAGATGCCCTGAGCAGTGAACAGACTGAAGCTAAATGTTGCCTATGGTGCGTCTCCTCCCAGTAATCCCTGGGGCCAGCACACCAGGTGGCTAGCTTCCACTGAGCTAGAGGACCACCCTGGCTGCATCCAAGGATGGCAAACTCAAAGGGAAGAATGGACAGGCACCAGAGCCCTGCTAAAGTGAATTCTGCTTCATAAGGTCAGCCCCTCATCGGCCAGTCCTCACAACCAATCAGCCCAAGGGTCAATCCCTCCTACTGATGGGTAAACAGCAAACAAGACTCAACTGCAACACAGTTGCACACATAACTCATACAAGGAACACACCTGGAGCACCCAGTTCTGGTGACCAGAGAGACTGCACTGCTAGGCCCCACAGGACACCTATTACATAAGACCATTCTACTAAGACTGGAAGACATAGCAGCCCTATCTAATACATAGACACAAACACAAGAAGGCATCCAAATGGGGAGACAAAAAGACATGTCCCACATGAAAGAACAGAACAAAGCTCCAGAAAAAAA
>NW_011888790.1:11838724-11844071 GCF_000151845.1 Pteropus vampyrus | reverse complement strand
TTGGTGATACTTACCAGATGCCCTGAGCAGTGAACAGACTGAAGCTAAATGTTGCCTATGGTGCGTCTCCTCCCAGTAATCCCTGGGGCCAGCACACCAGGTGGCTAGCTTCCACTGAGCTAGAGGACCACTCTGGCTGCATCCAAGGATGGCAAACTCAAAGGGAAGAATGGACAGGTGCCAGAGCCCTGCTAAAGTGAATTCTGCTTCATAAGGTCAGCCCCTCATCGGCCAGTCCTCACAACCAATCAGCCCAAGGGTCAATCCCTCCTACTGATGGGTAAACAGCAAACAAGACTCAACTGCAACACAGTTGCACACATAACTCATACAAGGAACACACCTGGAGCACCCAGTTCTGGTGACCAGAGAGACTGCACTGCTAGGCCCCACAGGACACCTATTACATAAGACCATTCTACTAAGACTGGAAGACATAGCAGCCCTATCTAATACATAGACACAAACACAAGAAGGCATCCAAATGGGGAGACAAAAAGACATGTCCCACATGAAAGAACAGAACAAAGCTCCAGAAAAAAACCCAACAAAATGGAGATAAGCAATCTACTAGATGCAGAGTTCAAAACGCTGGTTATAAGGATACTTAATGAACTTAAGGGGAGAGTAGATGAGCTCAGTGAGAACTTTAACAAGAGATAAAAAACATAAATATGAAGAAAGAAAAAGAAAAGTCAGAAACGAAGAATACAATAACTGAAATGAAGAATATATTACAAGGAACCAATAGTAGATTAGATGAAGCAAAGGATCAAATCAGTGATTTAGAAGATATGGTAGCAGAAAAGTCTGAATTAGAACAGCAACAAGAAAAAAGAATCCAAAAAAAATGAAGATAGTTTAAGGGGCTTCTGGGACAACACCAAGTGTACCAACAACATTCACATCAGAGGGATACCAGATGGAAAAGAGAAAGAGCAAGAAATTGAAATACTATTTGAAAAAAAATAATGATAGAAAACTTCCCTAACCTGGGAAAAGAAATAGACATAGAAGCTCAGAAATATAGAATCTCAAGCAAGATGAACCAAAGTGGCCCACACCAAGACATGTCATAATTAAAATGCCAAAGGTTAAAGATGAAGAGAGACTCTTAAAAGCAGCAAGAGAAAGGTAATGCATTACAAGTGAGCTCCCATAAGACTGTCAGCTTATTTCTTGACAGAAACTTTGCAGACCAGAAGGGATTGGCATGAAATATTCAAAGTGATGAAAAGCAAGGAGCTACGATCAAGATTATTCTACACAGCAAAGCTATCATTTAGAATCAAAGGACAGATGAAGAGCTTCCCAGACAAGAAAAAGCTAAAGAAATTTATTAACACCAAACTAGTATTATGAGAAATGTTACAGGGACTTAGTGAAGGAGAAGAAGAAAAAAAAGATAAAAACATATGAATAATAAAATGGCAATAACTACGTATCTATCAACAATTACTTTAAATGTAAATGGATTAAATGCTTCAATCAAAAGATTGGGTGGCTGAACGGACAAGAAAACAAGACCCTTATTTATGCTGCCTACAAGATACTCACTTCTGATTGAAAGACACATACATGGAAAGAAAAGAGATGGAAAATGGTATTTTATGAAAATGGAAACAAACAACAAAAAAGCTGGGTTAGCGATACTTATACCAGACAAACTAGACTTTAAAACAAAGGCTGTTCAGAAGAGACAAAGAAGTACTCATTAATTCCACTTATGGATATTTATTCAAAGAAATTCAAAACATTGCTCTAAAGAGACATGTGCATCCATATGTTCATTGCAGCATTATTTACAATAGCCAAGATATGGAGGAACCGGGGTGTTCACCAGTGAATGAATGGATAAAGAAGAATTGGTACACATATACAATGGAATATTACTCAGCCATAACAAAAATTTTTAAAAGAATGAAATCTTGTCATCTGTAACACATGGGTGGACTTAGAGGGTATTGTGCTGTGGAGTAAGTCAGACAGAGAATGACAAATGCCATATGATTTTGTTTACATGTGGAATCCAAAGAACAAAATTAACAAAGAAAATAGAACCAAATTCATAGATACAGAGAGCATTTTGAGGGTTGTCAGATGGGAGGGGAGTTGGGGGAGGTGGGTAAAAAAAAGGGAAGGGATTAAGTACAATTTGGTAGTTATAAAATAGTCAGAGGATGTAAGATATTGCATAAGGGATATAGTCAATAATATTGTAATAACTATGTATGATGTCAGATGAGTACTAGATTTATTGGGGTGATCACTTTATAAGTTATATAAATGCCTAATCACTACGTTGTACAGCAGAAACTAATATAATATTGTTTGCCAAGTGTAATTGAAATTAAAAAATTGTTTAAAATTGTTTGAATTTCTTTTACTCATTGTTTTGTGTACAAAGAAATCAAAAAAACCTAAAGGATTAATTTTGACACTGGATTATCAAGTTGGTAACTCGTTTGTTGCCAGATTATTTCTTTTTCCTTCTATAAGGAATTTTAAAAATTTCTTCTAAACTATGGACTTTAAAGACTAACTCAAAGTGTGAATATAAATGAGACTTAATTTTTACAGAATGCACTTACAAAAGCCTACATGTTCCAATACATTGATCTCTCAAAGTATGTAACTAGGTTATTTTGCTTAAAACTTCTATGAAATTCTCCCTCTAAGATTATTTTCACTGATAAACTCCAAACCCCAAAAGGAACCAACATTACTACTTATTTCAGAAATACATTTCTTTGATTCAATACAATTCTCTTTTTCTTCATTGAACAGATATCTTGTATGAATCTATTCTGTGTCTCACTGGGAAAAAAAATAGTGTTCAAAATGGACAAAAATCTCTGTCTTCAAGGTGTTTATTCTCTAATCTACTTAGTATCTCCTTTATCTCTTCTGCTCCAAATCCACAAACATACACATACACATGCACACATACTGGAGAGAACTCTGGGTCATAGTGATATTGGCACCTTTAAGTAAAAAAAAAAAAAAAAAAAAAAAAAAAAAATTCAATAAATTTATATTGATTAATACAAGTTTTTTTTTACTAATTAATCATAAAATTTGAATTACTACTGTTATTCAACTTTAGTAATAGGTTTGTTTATACATAATAGTACTTATTCAGATTAAGATAGTTAAAAGAATCATCATATTTTGTCAATTTTTGTAATCCTGTATATAAAATATATTTTAAAACTTTGAAACTTTTACTTTATGTTATAAATTCAAATATTTTGCGACCCTAGAATAAAAAATTTCTTGTAGTTCTTCAGACCCTAGGATGATCATGTTATGTGGATAATACTATCAAAGCATTTCCTGACACATAAGAATGAGAAAGTATGCAAAACACTGGGTTATTCTGTGGTAGTTATTATTTACATGTGTAATACAGTAGTTGGTCTTTTAACCGAAGCTGATTGAGTTAATAATTGAATGTTTGAAATAGTGATTCACAATTGGCTTTCTCTATGTGTTTAAATTTACCATGGTAACCATGAATTGGTTTTGTTACTAGGCTGTGTATTGCTTTAAATTAAACTGATGGGACTAATAATTGAATGGCAATTATAAAAGCTGTATGGCTGATGTTTCATTATCTTGGTTATTTTCTATCTATTATGCTCACATACAAACCCTATAACTTCCCATCTGCCCATCACAATCAACAAAGCAATAGGTTATGCCTATTAAACATCACATATCTTAATCAATGTCCTAATATGGACATCATTTTTACATTTTCATTATTTTTAATTCTAAGAGAGTATTTGAGAAGCTATAGTGTTTAAAGTACTACCTGTATATATTTATATAATGTTAAGAATTTAAGTATTTCACTATACTGCCACCATAATTTTTGTTTCTTTATCTTTCCTTTGAAAGTATAACACATTTATTTTAAAATATCACATAAATTGGTATGTTTGTTTTTTGTAACATAATAGAATCATCTGTTTCATCGGCTAGCAAGAAGAGGGTTAATTTTTTTAAATAATATTTTCACCAGCCTACCAGTAATAGAGAAATAAGCAAAGTGAAATTTTTCTATTTGATTAACTTCTCATTTACATTTTGTGTGAATTTTTTCGGCCAGGCACTACTAAAAGGATCTTAGGTCAAATTTTTTTCAGTTTTGTTTCCTATTCCAAAACTTTTAATGACTTTTCATTACCTGTATGATTTTCCCACTCTCTAACCAAACATGCAAGGCTCTACATAATCAGACCTATTTTCTGAATTATATTTATTTTTCTAGTAAGCTTAACTCGTTTTACCTATAGCAAAAATATTAGAAGATGTACATTCTAAAATTAACCCTATTATCAATATGAAAGATGAATTGGGGAAGAAACTTGTGGCAAGCAAGTTGTTCAGGTTCTCATATTAGTTCATGTGATCAATAATAAACTGAATTTATAGAAGCAAAATAGAGACAAGCAAACCCTGGTGGGCCGTTCCTCTTAAAGTGATCTTCTACTGTATAATGTTTTTTAATATAATAAACATTAAGAAGCAGTAGCTGTAATATAGCTAATGAATTTAAGGGAGATAAGATCCAAGATCTTGTGGTCATTTTATACCTGGATCCTCTCTGTCCTATATCAAAAGACCATCTCTGTAAACACAACTCATCTGGCAGATGTACAGTAATGGTTACAAAAGTAGCAGGCAAGAATATTTATAAACCTTCATATAAAACTGAAAAGTTAATTAAAAATTCACTACACTTTTATTGGTAAACTATTACAATTATGTTCGGTTTTGTTTTTTCTGTGGGCTTTTTTGGGGAAGGGTTGTTTCAGGTGCAAAATTTCAGGTGGGCAATTAAAGAATTATACGTAAGAAATCATGGTAAAAACTCCATAAATAATTCATATAAATTCATTTCGACCGGTTATCTTTGAGAGTCTACTGCATTCAATGTATAAAGAATGATTGATGGAACTGTTTTCACTTGAAAAAGGAGAGGTCAAGTTGAAGAGAGTAGAGATGTTAGAAGAGCCAACTTTCACTTTTTGAAAGAAGTGTGTGTGTGTGTGTGTGTGTTGTACTACATAACAAATTCTGAAACAATGAGTGAGAGTTGTGTAAAAGCAGCTGTCAACTTAATATTAGAAAGAATTTACCAACTTAGAATCATCTAAAAATGAAATGGGTGATAGTGTGCCGAATCTCTGTTTAATCAGAGATGGAATGGTCTCTCTCTAGCTACTATAATCTGGATTCATATACAGAGTGGAAGCTTGGCCTAAATTATTTCTAGGCTCATTCCATGCATGGTAACGTGCTAGAGAAAAGTATAGAAAAACTAGAAGTTTGATAACTT
>NW_011888790.1:11830759-11838674 GCF_000151845.1 Pteropus vampyrus | reverse complement strand
CAATAATAAACTGAATTTATAGAAGCAAAATAGAGACAAGCAAACCCTGGTGGGCCGTTCCTCTTAAAGTGATCTTCTACTGTATAATGTTTTTTAATATAATAAACATTAAGAAGCAGTAGCTGTAATATAGCTAATGAATTTAAGGGAGATAAGATCCAAGATCTTGTGGTCATTTTATACCTGGATCCTCTCTGTCCTATATCAAAAGACCATCTCTGTAAACACAACTCATCTGGCAGATGTACAGTAATGGTTACAAAAGTAGCAGGCAAGAATATTTATAAACTTTCATATAAAACTGAAAAGTTAATTAAAAATTCACTACACTTTTATTGGTAAACTATTACAATTATGTTCGGTTTTGTTTTTTCTGTGGGCTTTTTTGGGGAAGGGTTGTTTCAGGTGCAAAATTTCAGGTGGGCAATTAAAGAATTATACGTAAGAAATCATGGTAAAAACTCCATAAATAATTCATATAAATTCATTTCGACCGGTTATCTTTGAGAGTCTACTGCATTCAATGTATAAAGAATGATTGATGGAACTGTTTTCACTTGAAAAAGGAGAGGTCAAGTTGAAGAGAGTAGAGATGTTAGAAGAGCCAACTTTCACTTTTTGAAAGAAGTGTGTGTGTGTGTGTGTGTGTTGTACTACATAACAAATTCTGAAACAATGAGTGAGAGTTGTGTAAAAGCAGCTGTCAACTTAATATTAGAAAGAATTTACCAACTTAGAATCATCTAAAAATGAAATGGGTGATAGTGTGCCGAATCTCTGTTTAATCAGAGATGGAATGGTCTCTCTCTAGCTACTATAATCTGGATTCATATACAGAGTGGAAGCTTGGCCTAAATTATTTCTAGGCTCATTCCATGCATGGTAACGTGCTAGAGAAAAGTATAGAAAAACTAGAAGTTTGATAACTTAATCCTGTTTACAATATTTAGTAGCTGATTAAATTAGGCCAAGTATATCAAATTTGTGCCTTAAATTCCTTCATCTCTCACTATTAAAGAACTCACTTCCTTAACAATAAATTAATGGTATTATATTCATACCCGAGGGGAGAAAAATTCAATTGTTAAAAAAAAAATGGGAGAAAAATGGGAACTTATTTGGACATATCTTCACGATGAATTTTTAGTAAAATACTTTTTAAATTATAATAGAACTATTTACAACTAGATGTACTATCATTCTGTATAGGTGACAAGCAATGGTATTATTACAAAATCATTTTAAGCAATTCATAATTGATAATCTAAAGATATTCATTTCTGTACGTTTAAATTTTTAAATTCCAAAAGAGTTTCTCATTCTGATAAAATATAGAGTAAATTTATTCGATTTCTATGTATACATCCATGTAAATTTTAATTGGATTTATGCCTCAGAGTTCTTATCAAAAATGAATTGAATTAAAAATGTTAACCACCTGATCAAAAGCTGACATCTGAGAAACACGAAATTAGTCTTTTCTCAGGTCCTTCATTCAATAGTTTTTAGAACTACATTTATCTCTATGAATTTATTTAGTCAAAATTTGTGTTACCTCTGCAAAGAACTCAAACCGCTTAAAAGAGGCAATTTTATGTTAAAATCATATTGTTTACAATATCTGTAGTGCTTTCTGCATTTCTTTTCAGTGGAGAGATGAGATTTTTTGAGTATCAGTGATTCCTCTAATCCCAGACCATTCTTTAGGAACTGAGGAGTTCATTCCAGAAATAAACAGTATTTATAAACAGTTCATCTTCTTGTTGCTTCTTTAGGGAAATGAATATAACACTTCAGTGCCAGAAAAGAAAAATCTATGTGGAAAAAAAAAAAGCTACATTTTCAAATTCAGTAGGCCCTCGTGACATCTGACCTAGGAACAAGATCTCAACTAGATTAACTATCTGCCCTATTCCATCACTGAGCACTGACCTACTGTTGTTCTTGCTGGTCTGTGGGAAAAAAAACACTTTTGTGCTTCTTGAATAGAACATTTTGCATTGAAAATATACTAAATTTCACTCAGCCTTAAACAACTAGAACTACCAAGTGAATAGTTGAGGGGAACAAATAGTGCCCAGATAAGAGAGATATTTGAGGCAATTATTTGTTAACTACTTTTCCCAACTCTTTTATTATAATATGTAAGCTCTGATATATGCAAAACATATTTACTAATGTTTGATAACTAAGAGTTACAACTCTATATTATTAATCAATAGATAATATTGCTACCTCATACCTGTATTGTTTGTCCATGTGACTTTATATGTTATCCCGATTTATGCTCATTGCAATGTTTTTAGTTACATAACAGGACCTTAACAGAGTAATTTTTGAGATCAAGAAACTGAAGCACATAGTAATTAAGTAAATTAGTCAGAGTCAAGCAGTTAATGGCCAAACTAGAACAGCAGTGTCAACAGTAACGAGTATGTATTGCTTCCCTATTATATATCCTCATTTCCAGTCCTTATCGAAGTGTAACAATGAGATTTCAGACCACATATTACAAAATATGCAATCTCTAAAAATACTAGGATCAGTTGGTTTTGAATTTTGATAAATCTTCCAATAGTTCCATGTCAGAGTTTCTCTACATGCAATGACTACCTAAGAACTGGGCAAAGAAATGTTATAAAAATGGTGAACAATTTTCTAAATAACATATAATATATTATCTTATACTCTTTTCTTTTTTCTGTAAAAGAAGGACAATAAAACTAAGTCTTTTATAAAAGTACTGCCGTTTATTTCCCCACCTTCAGAATTAGTCCAGCTTGTCTTATTCCATGTTCAGTGTATTGCAGGGTGTGCTGAAGATGGATCTTGGCTGTATCCCCAACTTAAATTGATTCCCTTTTCTGCCAAGCGTATCCCTGGTAACTTCTAGGGACCACCCTTCTTTACTGTGGTGCCCACATTTTATTGGAATTGACACAATAATTGGTGAGTATTTGACCGAATTCAGTTTGCTGAGAATTACGAAGATCGATCAGGTTTTCTGAAAAAGTTTCTCTCTTCTCTGGTTGCATGATGTGCTTTTGTGAGACCAGCAACAGCTGCAGCATAAAGAATGCCAGCAAGGGATGGAGCAGAGGTGAGAGCCTTCGTAGAGTCACATCCTCCCTCTGAGCATTTTATCATGGAGGTTATGAAACCCTTTATTTATTTTTTTAGAGTAAATTGACTCAAATTTTCTCTTATTTGCAAATTAAGTGATATGTAGTGGAACATTCAATGTAGAGAGCATTGGTGGATTACTCTGGCAGCTGTAACATATTAATTGTAATATTAATTTGCCTCTATAATTTAACATGATGTGGGAATTATATCTGCACTGCATCATAAATTTTTAATGTCTGTTCCATGCTGTAAGTTCCAAGTAGGTAGAAAACGCCTTTGTTTGGTTTACTGACAATGACCCCACACCTACCACAGTTTGTGGCATAGAGTAGGTGTTTATTAAATGTTCATAAAAAGAAAGGAAGAGAAAGAAAAAAGAAAAAAAAAAAAGGTCTACCATTGTTCCTAAGTCAGAGTCAGGGAATTAGTACAGGAGACTAGAATACTTTTTTATTGTAAATAATTTAAAAATAAAATAAAAATTGTACAACAGCCTAAAGAATACCCATCAGAATTTTCTTAAATGTTACCTTGGAATACATTTTCTTTGAATAAAAACCAAAGGTTCATAGAACTTTAATATAAAATAAAAGTCATCTTTAAAAATTCTAGATAGTTATCCTGGATGCTTAAAATATACACAAGTGTACCTTCTTAGTTTTTCTACTGTGTATTATAGTACATACAAATTACAAGAGCTGCATTCAACAGTAAAAACTATATCTAGGTAAGGATGACCTTACCCACAGTCACTGAGATTTCAAAACTATCACACCAAGTGGGACTATACTTTTAAAATTCAGTTTCATTGCTTTGAAGTACTTGATTTTGATTTACGTTCTTTCTTTCACAACAAAACAAAACAAAACAAAAACAAAAACACTCAACTCTGTCATCATTTCTCTACTAGTGATCCTTGAAATAATATTCATCTAAATAAGGTAAGACAAATATTGTTTTAACTTGATATACAATTCCCTGCAAAGAAGAATAAATGGCTTGAATAGGAACACTTTATTAACATATATTTAAATCTTCTCATTTTCTCAGTAATATGAGAATCCCTTGGGAATATTGGGATATTTGCTATGGTCCAAGATTTGAGCCATTCTTATCCAACAGTTACTTCCCTTAACTGTTTTGATTTCTATAAAGCATCTTCATTCTTAGACATGGTAATAGCTTAAATACACCATAAACTAAAACTATTGGCTTAGTGAATACCTGCCTAAATGTACATAAATATTTTTTCAAGATCTTGTAAGATTTAATATTTTACCTCTTTTCTGTTTGTAATCTCAATCATCTTGCTACCTTAAACAGACTTTCAACTTTTCACCTTTCATTTCTTTACAGATTATTCTGATGGGTTAAGTAACTATTTTAATAGAATAAACATCTCAGAAATCTGTCACTCTAGCATTAAATTTATATTGAAGGTGGATTAAATTTTAAACGGTCAAGTACCTCTTAAAGAATAAATGGTTAGAAATTATTAATATTGACTAACAACCCTCTTTTGGTCATCAGGTCTTCCTTTACCATTCAAAGCAGGTATGTGTGTGAAGAGGTATGTATGTGACTAGATAGCAGGTCTGTGTTGATAAAATGTGGATTTCTATAGTGAAAAGAGAGGTTGAGTAACGTTACCACAAATACAGGGTTAATTTGACACACACTAAGCTTCTCTTTTGTACATGGTCCCTTTATGACACTACTTGAAACTTTAATAATATTTACTTTTAAAATATCTTAAGATTTCTAAAAGTTTGGGGATATATCTGCCTATATGAGTAGCATTCATTATATACTAGTCTCAGTGCTGTACAATAGATTTTTTTCCACTGATGGAAATGATCTGCATTTTCCAGTATGGTAGCCACTAGTCACATACAGATAACAAGAACATAGAATGTGGCTAGTTTTGCTGAGGAACTGAATTTTATTTAATTATTTAATTGAATTTATATTTAAATAGTCAAATATGACTAGTGGCAATTGGAGTGAATGATGTATGCAGTTGTAGTAGTTACAGTCTTGATCTTTGGAGCCAAACTCCATTCTCTCTCTCTTTTCCCTTTGTTCTCTACTAAATTTTCTTTTCTCTTTCTTGCTTTTTTGTTCTTCTCTCTCTAAACAGTGTATATAGAATTTTATATTGGCTTGTCACTGTTCTCCCTTAGATCAGGACAAAGAATAAATCTAGAATAAATCTAAGTCAAAGGTTTTATTTTTCTGAGCACTTAAAAGTTAGTTGAGGAGTCAAAAAATCATATGTATACACAAACATATATAAAAACATGTGTAATATAAATCCTAATTATATCAAATAATTTTGTACATAATTAAATTCAGAGGAAAAAATTGTAAGCATAGTATCCTGGTTTGGCTAAAGTATGAGTGTTAAAATGGTCCTTTAAGAATAAGTTTAGAAAAGTATTCAGGGTACAGATCACAGAAAATAGCATGATGAGTTTGGCTTTTATCCATTAAACAATAGAAAAATATTCAAGGGCTTAAAACTGGTGTGTTTTAATGGCTAGTTTTATATAAGATTATTCTGGAAGCATTGATCTCCATTATAATAAGATAATGTACTTCATTTGTCTGTACACTGTATTGTAATTATCTATGTATATGTCTGTTTCATCAACCAGAATCCAAAGATTGCTGAGAGAAAAAATTAATCTTACTTATTTTAGTGATAATTAAAGTATCTACCATCATGTCAGGCTCATATGTACTCATAAACTATTTTAACTTTTTTCTTGAATATGTGCATCATATCCAAAACTACAAATATATGTCTATGTAATCCTCAATAATGTCCAAAGACACTAAGTTAAAACTCTAGTTTTCTTTTTCCTTTTGTACAGTAAGAGTTAGAATGCAAGTCTCATTTTCTGCATTAAATGTATTATCCATTGCTTGAGTAAGTTTTAAATTTGGGGTATAAAAAAAGAGATCACAGTCTATATTTGCTAATTGTAGGGGCTGGTCTTCCTAGTAATGTAATCTAGTCCTTCTCGCTCCAAATCACAAGAGCAGGAGAATTTGTTCTTTTCTTATGCCTAGGTATTGGGTACCTGAAAATTCTTTTTGATAAAATAGACACAATGGAAATGCACAATTTAGTGTAAGCTAGACCAAGGAAGGCCAGGGGGTCAGAATAAATAGAACCAGGATGTGCCTTTTAAAATCACTATCCTTTTAGGCAAGCAACAGATACAGAAGGTAACTGAGCAGAGGTATTCAACATTTCATTTCTGCTTTGACCATCTGAAAGATCTCATTCATATTTCATATGAGCAACATGCAACCTCCAATAATGGTTACTCATTCTCCCAGTTTGTATGGAAATTTCTGTGCTAACTGAAATAGGACCATCCTTTTTTTCCCCCACTGTACCCAGACGTACCAGTGAGCCTCAGCACCACAGGAAGACCAACAGATCTCAGGCCCATCATTAGCCACAGGCGTAAAAGTAGGAATATATAACAAAGGAAACACCTCAGTTAGCATAAAACAGCAAGGAAATGGAGCCTGGGAGAATTCAATTCAGAGATGCCAAGTGAGTCAATTAAAAAAAAAAAGAAGAAGAAAAATGACTATACACAGATAAATATCTCTCAACAGCAGGTGGTGAAATGCACAAAACATACAAACTGCAATTGTTTCCACAGTATTTTTCTTATACTTTGATTATAATGTTTTGGAGTTACTTAAAATTACTCTTATAAAATACATAAAATGTATAATGAATAATTTATGATACTTGTCCTAAGTGAAATTATAGTTCAAAAATCGAGTCAGATATGCAAACCTTAATCATTAATGTGATAATTTAGGCATTGTAAAAGAGTTATACACAGGATTCACTGAAGTCAGTAGAGGTAGATTATTACCTAAATGCCTCTAAGCAGGAAGAATAACAGGAAGGGCTTCAGAGAAAAAGGAGTGCATTAGTTTTTTGATGAATGAATAATGACTTTCCAAGTGATCAAGGAGAGAGTATTTTAGACAGTGAAAGCAAACTGCAGACATAGTGGTATATGAACCTGGAGAATCACCTGGGAATTCCAAGTATGTTCATCTGGCTGAACTCTAAATTATGATCACAGAGGAAAGAACATGAACTCTAAAGTCAGCAAGCTCACACCCCTTACCCACCTCTAAGTAACTGTATGACTTTGAACATATTAAATAAATCATCTGGGTCTCATTTGTTAGGAGGAAAGAATAATGATTACCTTGCTGGGATTCCATGAAGATTAAGTGAAATAGGCACCTAAAATATCTTCATAGTGTCTAGGTAAATAAGATGCTCAATAAAATTTATAGCCATTATCATACTCCTTATCATCATCACTTTCAGATTGGAGAAGTAGACTCCTGGAAGGCCTCAATGTTCCACACTGACTGTATGTGTAGGCAACATTTAAAGACTTAAAGCAGAAGAAAACAAACTCAGATTCATGTTTTAGGAAAACCACTCTGACAGTATCATAGAGGATGAAAAGAATTGAGCCAAGAATCAGAAAAAACAGTGAGAAGACAGTGGCAATAGCACTGGAAATATGAGTGCAGAATGAAGACACTAAGTGTTGAGATGGAGAAATAGGATGTTACCCTGTTTATTTTTCCCCTTGTCTTTTTCCCTATGCAAAACTTAAGTGGTTTGTGAAAAGCTTGAAATAAAGTCACAATTCAGGTTGCTGTGGTTACAGTGGAAAAGAATAAAATACTTTGGATCTTTTCTTTTTGTCCCATTCTTAAAACAGTAATTTTA
>NW_011888790.1:11825753-11830709 GCF_000151845.1 Pteropus vampyrus | reverse complement strand
ATGTTCCACACTGACTGTATGTGTAGGCAACATTTAAAGACTTAAAGCAGAAGAAAACAAACTCAGATTCATGTTTTAGGAAAACCACTCTGACAGTATCATAGAGGATGAAAAGAATTGAGCCAAGAATCAGAAAAAACAGTGAGAAGACAGTGGCAATAGCACTGGAAATATGAGTGCAGAATGAAGACACTAAGTGTTGAGATGGAGAAATAGGATGTTACCCTGTTTATTTTTCCCCTTGTCTTTTTCCCTATGCAAAACTTAAGTGGTTTGTGAAAAGCTTGAAATAAAGTCACAATTCAGGTTGCTGTGGTTACAGTGGAAAAGAATAAAATACTTTGGATCTTTTCTTTTTGTCCCATTCTTAAAACAGTAATTTTATCATACATATTTCATTATATTGTGTTATAGCTAACCTTCTGCCAGGAAAGATTTTTTTTTTCAAAGTAATATAAAATGTAACAGGAAGCCTGAAACCCAAACCTTACTCCTTGCATTTATCCAAGGTATTTAAGATTCTGTACATAATGTCTGATAAGAGTTTAGAGACATGTAAGAGTAGATTAAAAAAACAGTCAATAAAAATATGGATATGGTTGTTGGGCACTGCCATTCTCACTCAGAGCACTATAACTACACAAATTCTCTGTCATAACCAGTGCCATCTCTTGTTAAGGAATTTTAGTTTTCATAAAGTAGCAATTTAAGATAGCCTTTTAAGGAAATTCACCCATATCTTGCTCTAAACCAACTTCAAGTTTGATTCTTCTAATCACTGTTTCAAGTTCTGAACATTTTTTGTTAATATATCCTCCTCAATGGGGCACAACAGCTAAGATCAACACCTAACTACACTGTCATATTACACTGACCTTGCTTGCTCTTCATGGTCTTTGTTCTCAAAATACTTATATTCTAACAGCAGGGCAAACTGCTAATAATTGAGTGCAAATATAGTAGATAGGATATATAATATATATATTGCCTGTATTAAGACATAAAGGAGACAAGGATATTTATGTCCCTCTAACTGTTTACCCTCCAAAGCAATGTATAGGAGTTCCAGACCTGATTCCTCTGCTTAGTTAGATGGATGCTTAGTTATTTTAATAGTGTTTCCTATAATATCAGGAAAAACATCATAACCTCTATTTTCATAGTGCTTTGTATTTCACAAATTCATTCATTCATTCATTCATTCCATGAATAAATATTAACTGATCATTTTTTATATGACAGACACTTTCCTGAGAACATAGCAGAGAACAAAACAGACCAGGATCCTTATCCTGATGGAGCTTACAGTCTCATTCTCCTGGGGAAGTAAATGATGCAATGTATAACGAGGTGATGAGTGCAGCCAAAATAAATCGAGTAGGAGAAGAAGATAAGAAGCGCTGAGAATTTGCATTTTAAATAGAGAAGTCAGGAAACAAAGACATAAAGGAGACAAAAAAGCAAACTATACTGACATCTGGAAGCAAAGCATTTCAAGGAATGAAAACAAGATCGCAAAGGTATTAGAGAGCAACATGCTAGAGATATTCTCTAAGCAGCAAAAAAGCCAGTGTAGCTAAAGACAAGTGAGAAAGAGAGTGTTTGCAAATAAAGTCCAAAACTTAATGCCAGATCAGATTATATAGGGTTTGAAGACCATTTTAAGGACTATTTTTTTTACTTTGAGTGACATAGGAGTTACTAGAGGGATCAGAGTAGATCAAAAACATTATCAAACTCATAGTTTCTTTTTTTTAATTTATATACTTATAGATTGAGAAGAAACATAGGAGGACAAGAGTAGCAACAGAGAAACCACTTAGGAGGACATAGTGACAATCCAAGTGGCTCAGACTAGAGTGATGGCAACAGAAGAGATGATGTGTCTATTCTGGCTACTTTTAAAGTTGAAAGGAGTTTTGATTGATTGCATGTATCCATAATGACTTCAAGGTTTTGGCCTGAACAGCTAAATAGGTGTTGTGGCCATTAATGAAGTTGAGGGAAATGCTATGTAAAGAAGGTGGGGGAGGGGAGATTAGGAGTTCAATTCTGGCCTGGTTAAGTTCCAGATATATATTAAATACCCAACTAAAGAGGTACAGAGGGCAAATAGTTATACAATCCTGGAGGGTTCAGGAGAGAGTAGAGACTAGAAAGAGAAGACTTAAGAATAGTCAGTATATAAACTGTATTTAAAAACCATGTCATTGGGCGTGGTCATCAAGTGATTAGGTGGATAAAGAACAGGTCCAAGAACTGAGCTTGGAGGAACTGCAAAATTAAGAAATCAAAGAGATGAGAATAGCAAAAGATATTGTAAAGCAGCATCCTGTAATGTAGGAAGAAGTCATGAGAACTTGGTGTCATGGAAGCTACATAAATAAAGGTATTTCTAGAAGACAGAGAAATCAACTGTGGCAAGAAGATTGAGCACTGACTTTTGGATTTAGCAATGTGGCCATTATTGTAGATATGATGGGAGCAGTTTCAGTGGAGGAGTGCAAACCTTATTCAATAGAGTTTAAGAGAATAACTGAAGTCTTAACCTGGCAAAACTAATCTGTAGTGATAGAAATGGGATCCTGCTTCACTCGTTTCCTGGGCCCTTGGTGGGGTATATGTGTGTATGTAGGAGTGTGGTCTTGGAACAAATCAGGGAAAATTAATTATTCAGTTAATAAAATTATCATATATTTAAAAAAGAATAATTGAATATTCTAACTATAGAAATCTCTTTCAAGAGATGTTGGTGCAAAGGGGAACAGAGAAATGGGGAAGTTGTAGAAGTGGAAATAAAGTAGAGTAAGGGCTTAGTAAAGATAGGAAAAAATAACATGTGTATGTGCAGATATATTATATTGTTTAATAACCTAACAACCATGTGAGGCAGATATTATTTGCTCCCATTTTATAAGCAAGCAAAAAAAACAAAAAACAATTGTACTAAACCAGACCATAAAACTTGACCAAGAGTCTTGCCATTGAATGAGTGTTAACAAGGATGTACTGTCAGGTACTTGGCTCCTCAAGCCCCTACTCATTTTGCTACAGCAAGGAGACTTTCTCCTAAAAACAAGCAGTGGAAGAGAAGAGGGGGAGGAATTCTCTCTGTGATGGGAGGCCAAGAACCTCCAGTATATAAGTGACACTACTTACCTAATTACGAATTCTTTATTTATATTATTATGTATGCATATATTTCATTTTGAGGACTGACTCGTGTATCCATATTTAAAATTCTCTTCTAATACAGTACCATATACAAAGTATTCTTTATATTTATTGTTCATAATAGTTACTGTTTGTAACTCTAAAATCGAAAAATTAATTATGTTAATTTATGGAAACTATTGCTTGCTAATTGATAAAAATAGAATCAGCAAATCAAATTGGAAACTAGTTTTGCAATATCATAGTAAGGTGACACGATATATCTAAACTCTTGAACATTTTTATTTTAGTGTTCTTTAATTAAAATTTTTTACTCTATTTTAATGAGTTATATTCTTTTTAGGAATTATATATTTGATGTATAATGGAAACTCAAGTTTCTATTCCTTTACAAAATAAAAGTATTTTTTTAGTTATGAAAATACAAATGCTAAAAATGTCTAACAATTTTGCATACTCATAAGAAAAATTATTCTTTATATACTT
Source organism: Pteropus vampyrus (assembly GCF_000151845.1). Lineage (NCBI taxonomy): Eukaryota > Metazoa > Chordata > Mammalia > Chiroptera > Pteropodidae > Pteropus > Pteropus vampyrus. Next base: position 11,827,049 of record NW_011888790.1, on the reverse strand, counting down.
TCCTTGATTGAAATTAGCCAGTATATATATATTTTGGTGTGATGATATCATTCTCACTACATATATGTTAGGTTTTATTTATTCTTCTAAAAATTAAATATATTGTTACTGTATTTACACAAAAATTAATTAATGCCATTTTTTCCCTCTAAGATCATCAAATTAGGCTACCCTGCTGGTGGAGAGTGTGGAATACCAAAAGAAAATAATTTTGAGATGGTTTAAAAATTCATATTTGTAAAAATTAATGACTATGTAAGGAGAAAAACATGCTTCCAGCAAAGAAACGAACACAGAGATAATTAGAGTGTATTCAAAAATATAAAACTAGTATTTTATGACTCATATTCATGTTCTTCCACTTGATGATTATTTCAAAACTTGGTAAAGAACATGTTACCAATTAGTTTCTTTGAAAAATACATCAAACTAAAAAGAAACTATCGAACAAATAAAAAAGATTATAGGTGATACAGAAAATGTATCACCTATAATCAAAGATTTTCTTTGATTTCAAAAATCACATTATATCAAAATGCAATCAGTCCTAAGTTTATGTATTCTGTGCATAAAAAATGCTTAAAAAATGATTTCCAGCTTCTCTTTTGATTGTATGAATGATATATGTGTAGATATAAGGATATACATTTACTCTTTTTACCTTTTGACTGCCTTCACCTGTTACTATATTTATTATCTTGATTTAAATATTACATGAGAAAAGATACAAAGGCAAAGCTAAATATTATGTCACATATATACCCCTTATTTCCATTCCCATGGAACTGTGAGACAATCATTGTTAAATATTCTCACTTGCTAAATACCTTTCTCTTACGAGTCAGTGGATATAATCCTCTTTTGTACCTGTTATCTCTAATGTACATATATGCTGATACACACACATAAAATTTCACATAAACGTGATTATATACATAATTTCGGTGCTATTTTCTTTTATGTGGCTGCTTCTTCTTCTTTACTACTTCTCTCCATTCCATCCTCCCACATCTCCACTTCACCATAATCATAACCCTAAGACCTAGGTAATGTGTCTAAATTCTCTGAGCATAAAAATCTGCACTTTTCACACTTTTAGTCACGTACACACATAGATGAACTTGCATGGGATTTTTTACATTATTTATAAGATTATACTCAAAATATTTATCTCACCTCTCTGTGTTATTTGCAATCAGCAATACTGCAAGTGAAAACTGCAAATGACTCCAGGCCATCTAAGTCAGCATCATTGTTTTAAGTGGCTACATAATGTTCTTTATTGTAAATGTACCA
>NW_011888790.1:11813372-11823648 GCF_000151845.1 Pteropus vampyrus | reverse complement strand
CAAAAGCTCCTCCACTAGCCAGTCCTCAGAACCAATCAACCCAAGAGTCAATCCCTCCCATTGATGTGCAAACAGCAACCAAGGCTCAATTACAACAGAAGTGTACACACGACTCATACAAAGGACATACCTGGATCACCTGGCTCTGGTGACTAGGGATATTGTGCCACTGGTCTCCACAGGACATCTACTACATAAGACCAGGAGACATAGCAGCCTTACCTAATACATAGATGCAAACACAGGAGGCAGCCAAAATGGGAAGACAAAGAAAGAACAGAAAGAACATGAAAGAACAGAACAAAGCTCCAGGAAAAGAACCCAACAAAATGGAGACAAGCAATTTACCAGATGCAGAGTTCAAAACACTGGTTATAAGGAGGCTCAATGAACTTAGAGGAAGAATAGATGAACTCAGTGAGAACTTTAACAAAGAAATAGAAAACATAAAAATGGAGATAGAAAACATAAAAAGACCTACTTAAAAATGAAGAATACGATAACTGAAATGAAGAATACATTACAGGGAACCAATAGTAGATTAGATGAAACAAGATCAATCAGTGATTTAGAAGATATGGTAGCAGAAAACATCCAATTAGAACAGCAACAAGAAAAAAGAATCCAAAAAATGAAGGTAGTTTAAGGAGTCGTTGGGGCATCAAGAGTACCAACATTTTTATCATAGGGATACCAGACGGAGAAGAGAGAGAGAGCAAGGAAATAAAAGATCTATTTGAAGAAATAATAAAGGAAAATTTCCCTAACCTGGCAAAGGAAATAGACATACAAGCCCAAGAAGCACATTGAATCTCAAATAAGATGAATTCAAAGAGGCCCACACCAAGACACGTCATAATTAAAATGCCAAAGGTTAAAGGCAAAGAGAAGTTCTTAAAAGCAGCAAGAGAAAGGCAGTTAGTTACCTACGAGTGAGCTCCCATAAGACTTCCAGCTGATTTCTCAACAGAAACTTTGCAGGCCAGAAGGGATTGGCATGAAATATTCAAAGTGATGAAAAGCAAAGAACTAGAATCAAGATTATTCTACCTAGCAAGGCTATCTTTTAGAATCAAAGGACAAATAAAGAGCATCCCAGACAAGAAAAAGCTAAAATGGATAAGAATGGCTGAATGGATAAGAAAATAAGACTCTTACATATGCTGCCTACAAGAGACTCACATTAGATCAAAAGACACACACAGTCAGAAAGTAAAGAGATGGATAAAGATATTTTATGAAAACGAAAATGAACAACAAAAAAGCAGGGTCAGTAATACTTATATAAGCAAAATAGACTTTAAAACAAAGGCTATAACAAGAGACAAAGAAGTAACCAATAATTCCATTTCTGGGTATTTATCCGAAGAAATTCAAAACATACTTCAAATGGGACATGTGCATCCATATGTTCATTGCAGCATTATTTACAATAGCCAAGATATGGAAGCAACTGGGTCCATCAATGGATGAATGGGTAAAAAAGAGGTGGTACATATATACAATGGAATATCACTCGGCCATAAAAACGAATGAAAGCTTGACATCTTCAATAACATGGATAGACCTAGAGGGTATTGTGTTGAGTGGAGTCAGACAGAGAATGACAAATGCCATATAATTTCACTTACATGTGAAATCTAAGAAACAAAATAAGGAAACAAAATAGAATCAAATTCATAGATACAGAGAACATTTTGAGGATTGCCAGATGGGAGGCAGATGGGAGCAGGTTGAAAAACGGGAAAGGATTAAGAAGTACAAATTGGTAGTTACAAAATAGTCATGGAGATTTATAGTATAGAGAATATAGTCAACAATATTGTAATAACTATATATGGTGTCAGATGGGTACTAGATTTATTGGGGTGATAAATGTATAAGTTATATAAATGTCTAATCATTGCATTGAACACTTGAAACATATTGTATGCTAACTGTAATTGAAAAATTAAAAAATCATTAAAAAAACAAAACTATTAATTTTTCATTCATTCATTTACCAAATATATTCTGAATCTATATATCATAAATCGGACTTGAACCAGGAAAGAGAGTAGGCCAAACAGTAATAAATAAAGAAAAGTACCCTCTCTTCAAGAAGTCCTTTTGTGTCACAAATGTATATAAAATATCATAAAAATTATGTTACCATGTCGATTTGCTAGTTCAGCTTTAACTTATTCTAGGTACAAGTCACTCATCATGTTCTTCTAGTTATGAGATTATAGGAGGCTACTCCCAATGTAGTGTGTGTTTGTGCAATAATTGGAGTTGCATTCATTCAGATGGAATACAATCAACGCTCTAAACACTTATAATGACAATTTATTTAAGCTCTTTGCATCTCTTTTTTCAAACATAAAAATGGGGAAAATAACATCTTAGAATGTTGTTTTAAAAATGAAATTAAAAAACATATCTATCTACCCACCTATCCATACCATATACTGAAAAATAAATGCTGAGCCAGTATTCCATTTCTAAATACATCTTTAATTCTTCGTGTGCAATGAAAGATAGCATGAAATAAAATTAGCATATTAAGGGCAGGCTTATGCTGGATAATTCAATATGGAACAAACCAGATATTTTAGTCATTAACAAAACATAGGCAAAAAATTGTTTTAAATGTGATTATTTCAAAAAAGTATTAGAGTTTTTTCTTGTGCGTAGAGTTGAGGCAGAACTTAGTTAGCTTTCCTTACACATATTTTCCTGATTTGGTATTGTTGGGCACTGTAGTCTTATCAGGGTTTAGGGCTTCTAATTGACTTAATCTGGTTGTAGGGAAATTTTGTTGATTTTATGTTCTAGAAAAGACCGACATTTTATTATATTCCCCCAAATCTAGGTAGATATAGGAATGGTAATAGTTTACAAGCTTGAATTATGTTCAAAGCATTGTTTTATGATTCTCTGGTCAGAGGGAATGTCCTTTTTGGAAAATATTTGCTGATTTTCACTGCCATCATGGTTGATTTCAAGATGCCAACATCATGCCGTCGAAAACAGGATTAGGTCAGGAAGAGACACTAACAATTAGCTCTCATGACCTGGTTGGTGCAAGCCAACTCCGTTACACCAAAGAACTAACCTACAACTAATTACTTTCCAAAGGCCCCACCTCTTAATAGCGTCACACTGCAGATGAGGGCTTCAACATATTGTGGTGGGTGGGGGAGAAGGGCACAGACAATCAGTCCACAGCAATATTATAAAAGTAATACATATTTATTGTCTAAACTTTGGAAAATGTATGCCCAAAAGTTAAAAAAAGAAAATAAACAAAAATCATCCAGAATCCTACTACTCTGCTAACCAGTGCTGTCTTTAGTTAGATGATAAAATTAAGTTCGAGAAGACCCTCGAACCTTTTTTTACCTTAATACTCGTGTTCTTTAATTCTCATATCTGGTTCTTCATTCAAGTTCCTGAAATAAGTCTAAAAATCTCTTTACTGATAGTATATTCATGACTTTTTTTTTTTTCATTTAACCTTTACAAATAACTGGTCCTTAGGCCAGGTAAAAGATTCTTGGATTGCACTCCCCATGCCCAACCAAGCATGTACAAGTGCGTGTGTGCGTGCATGCCCCCCCACACACACACACCCACACACACCCACTCTGGGAACTTATGTTTTTAATCTTTTGTTACCGAAAAGAAATTTGGGAGTCTAATTATGTTCCTTTGACAATGTGAATTTTCTGAAATGTGACTGTATTGCTTAATCCTTAATGGCAAAGCATACTTTGTGTTTCTTGGTGTCTGACTCTAGAGCCTCCAGAAAAGATTAAAGCCCTGCTGACACCTTGGATTTAGCCCAGTGAGATCCAATTTGGACTTCTGACCTCCAGGATTGTAAGAAATTAATTTTTGGATGTCTTAAGCCACCAAGTTTGTGGTAATACGTTACAGTAGAATTAGAAAACTAATCCATAGAGGGACTGACAAAAAACCCAGCGGGCAGCATTAGAACAGTGAAGCATTAAGAGCCCTTGCGCTGACCCCTGAGAGGAAGTCCTGTTTATTCTGCTTACTAGAGTTTTATCCTTAGATGAGTTACTCTATTGTCCTCATCTGAAATTTGAAGATTGAAAATACAGGTCTCACAAGTTTATTTTGAGAATTAAATGAAAAGATCATTCAGATAAAGCGCAGAGGAAGGTACATAGCAAATGCTAAATTAATGGTAGTTATGATTATCACTTTATTGTTTTTACTGCTGCTGCTGAAATGTATCCATGTTACAATGGGTTTTCCAGATACACTAATACCCATATCCAGATCTTTCTATTCTTGCTTCAAACTATACCTAAGAGGAGGCACTCTGCTTGTGACCAGTGGCACACCGATCACCACTGGCTAACCCATATGGTATCTTTGCACAAATTCCCAAAAGGTCTCGCTCTTGGATGACAAACCCCTAAGACAGTGTTCATGCTTTGGCAAGCAAAAAAACTGATCACCTATACTCTCACTTGTATGGCCAAGTGCCTTTGTACGAGGCAAGAATTTCATAAACACACAGATGGTTAGATGGTGGCCTTCGTGGCACATCAAGATGAAAGAGGCACAAAGCAAAAACATAGTCACTGTCTTTTTTTAGTTACATACCCATGCTAAAACCAAAAGGATCACTCTCACAGGGATTTTGGCAAAAGGACAAGTTTCTTACGGGCAAAGGTATTTTAAAAGTGCAAACGGCTCCAGAAAAAGCCACATTCTCTAACTTCAGAAGGTGGGAGGAGGCTGAGAATTCTTGAGGAAGTCAAGTTCCTCACACTTGTTCTTGTACCCAGGAGCAGACTGGAGCGAGGAGTGTGAGGAAGGAGTAGAGGGGATGAGAATTCTGAGAGGGAGAAGACTGGTAGAATTCCTGTTTTGATCACAATTTATTAAATTTGAAGAACAAATAAAAATTAAACATAGTATGTGAAGCTTACTAATGCTAATTTCAATCACAATTGATGTTTTACATTGGATGGTGTTATGTATATGCATAGAACTTCTTACGTAATTTATGCTGTATATTTTATAATAAACTCTAGATTTTCACATTTTATTGTTTCTTAAACAAAGTGAGATGTATTAAAAGTAAAATGTAACTTTTTTCCAAAAGTTATTACTTTGATGTATCTTTCATTCTCTGGTGTCTAAGAATCAAAAAATATAACTTTTAAAAAATTTTTAAAAAACACGCACATATTTATATGATTATTGTTTCCATTAAATACTGAACTCATATAATAGACCTTCTGCATTAAGTCCAGAAGTATAGCAAACTTGGAGTTCAACTGTTTAGCCCTCATCTTCCTCTCCTCTCTGGAAGATAGCTTTGAGGTAGCCCATCACTAGTACGTGAGGGAAGGATTCTCTCACCCAGACCTGGCTCTCTCCATGCGCCTGAAGTAATACACTAACTATCTCGGATTTGTTTCAGGCAAATTATGATTTGTTCCAATCGACCTCACTGTTCACTTTTCTTTCAAATTAGAAAGAAAATAAAACCCTCTCTTGCCACTCTGATCCTATCTGATACCACTACATGGCATTTTCTTCTCCAATAATATCTACATTTACTTCTTGCTACCATAGCAACCAACCACTTTTAGAAAATCCTTGATACCAGGTTTCACATTTTCAATAGATAATCTGCATTGTGCTCTCCCCTCATCCCCCCATTTCAGGTCTGAAAAATCTCTGTATAATCCAACTCACGCTTCTCTAACAGACAGAATCTATTTCTTTTTTAACCTCTTTTGTGCAATTGTAAATTTGTATATAAAACAGCATCATGTTTTTAAACAAACATAAGAATAGGAATTCCTAAATACTTCCACTTTTTAATTCCAGAAAAGCCAGTTCAGTGGCCAAGTGGCTCATTTTATTTCTAGAAGCAAATATTTTGTGGTTTCTAGAAATTATACAACTGTTATGATATCCAAAAACAGGCTAATTTTTAACACTAGCACACGACTCATTTTTAGTTTTTAGTGCACTGGCTAACCATATCCTTCTGTTATGTTGATGTGAAAACAGACCACTTAAAGATGGAGTTTAGTTTTATTCCCCATAGGACTTCCTTCAAGACTTCACTAAAATTCAACTGCTTTGTTATTTGAGGTTTATTTCATTTATCCAGATGCTACATACCCTATCTAATGCTGAAATTATCATTCAAGGTAGAGAGTCATTGTGTCCTACTATTTGACTTACAAGCTGGGATATCAGTAGTTTTGTTCTACAAAAGGTACAACCGTTTATCTTAACTATAAGAGAGAAGCAAGCAGAATTTTTCAAGAATGATGGGAGCTCTCAAAGCAAAATAGCTTATTCTGAGAAAATGGTTTATATGGACAAGTGAGATGATTGGATTTTTACAAAGAACTATGAAGTCATTTACCATAAAAGAAAAAAAAAAGTAGGAGTGTAAGAAAATTGTAATTTATATTTATTTAATAAAATATAAAGGACAGTGAAGTAATCTAAACTTACACAAAAATGCCAAAAGTATATCCTATATAACTAAGATATACAAACTTTACAATTTTTAGTGTTTTCTGAAATTTCAGACAGCTTTTAAAAAGTAGAAAGATATTGTGAATTTATAAATATTTCATCAGAAAAACATTCTAAAACACAATTTCTGTATAGTTTAAGTGGAGATTTAGACTAAATAATGCTTAAACATCTAGATTTTTTCAAACGAATATTATAGATGTTTTGCTGCACAATACGAAGCTCAAATTTCCAATTATCATCAGGTATGGACTATACGAAAAAGTGGAACCTTTATGCCCCACGAGGTCTGGGGTTCAAAATAGGAAACGGTATAATTTGGCACATTAGTGTTTATTTTGTCTAGTGTGAGGATCTACTAGTCTGAGAGATTATCTTCTTTATCTGCCAAATCCTCAAACATTAATCACCAAGGACTGGTTGGGAGGAATAAATGCATTTTTGTGCCTTCTTTTTATTTTAATATGCAATACAGTAGATCTCATCAAGCTTATAATTTAGAATAAAAAAGAAACTATACATATAAATAAATAAGCATAGGATTACGGATTGTCTTAATGCTGCTAATGCACAAAGAAGAATAGACCCCAACAGAGGAAGCCTGCTTAGATAAGCTGGAAAGAGAAAACTACAATGTGACTATGATACTTACTCTAGGCCTGAAGGATGAGAGGAGAGAGCCATGCAGAGAGCGAAGCAGGAGTGGCCCAAGCAGAGAGAGGAGGCTAGGCAGAAACCTTAAGTCAATAAAAGTCTTGAAATGATTGAGAATCTGAAAGACACATGCAGTTGGAGGAAAGTGGCCAAAAGAAAAAGTGCAGAAAGTTATTTGGAAGAGAAAGGCCATGTTAACTATTGTAAACGCAATGGGAAGTCCTTGAACATTTTTGAGAGAGCTCTCATTACTCTGATCACACACTGTTTACTTGTTTCAGTACTAATAACATAGTTGTATAACTTTCATAATATATTCCACCTTTCTTATTCAACCCGAGCTCCTTTAAGCTGTCTTATTCATCTTTAAAGCCTAAGGTCTGATATGATTCTTGTACAGTGGTATGTCTATCATACATTTGTTGAATGAATGAATGAGTGAACTACTAGACAAATGTTAAGTGTTATTATCAAGGAAAAGTACTTTCTCCATAGGGAATGAAGCAAACTTCTCATTTTCTCCACCAATGTTTTACTCCATCAGTGTGAAGAGCAAAGATATCAATATTTTTATGTATGATGTTTGATATAGAAATATTTAAATTACTGATGATATTTTCAATTCCCAGCTATATAGTTCTAAAATTTTTTCGCATATTTGTCTTTATAGTCTCACTCCTTGCTCCAGTTGCCTTAGTAATTTCTAGAAGGCTAATTAAGACCACAAAGAAATAGACTAAGCCTGATTACCATATTTTCTTCAATAGTATGTTTTATACCAATAATTATTAAATAGCAGTTATCACAGTTCAAGTCCTCCTAACAGTAATTACTAAAATAAAACATTTTAAACTTCTTAAGCAAGCCACATTTTCTTGGAGATGTTTTGTTTATTCAAGTCTTGAATCAAAGTACAACAAACTACTCTTCCCATATTTTTTTCCCAGAATGAAAAGTGGAAAAACTTTTAAATAGTTTACTTGAAATGTCAGATAAAATCCTCCTAGGAAAGAGCAGATGTAACATGTCTCGGCAGATTACAGGTTCTACTTAATTGTGAATATGTAATAATAAGTGTTAAACATAATTAAAATCTAGAGTAAAAAAAAATATGAGCTTGGAGTGAATCAAGAAAATCCCATTTTTTTATTGCTACCATATGATCCCATTTCCCATAGAGCATGAAAAACATGAGCTACTTGAGCATTTCACTGTAACGTTAACAAATGATGTTTCAAAACTTGTCTCCTGAGAGGTTGTTCAATCTTTAACATTGAATAGTTTTGCTTTTGTCAAATGAAAGCAGATCATTAGATGATTAAATGAATGTGTATGTGTGCACCCATGTGGGAGGTTTATATATATTTTGTTTCCAAACTTCCCTGAATCCTTTTACATAATACAGGCAGAATAAAACACATTGTAGTCTCGATGGACCACCCATCACACTCAATACAGATACTTCCCTCTTCTAAGAAACCAGGATGCTGTGAGACTGATTTGAACCATGTATTTGACCCTTTAGAAAACAACATATCCCCTCAGGCTCCTCTTCATGTATAGTCTATGCTTGGCTTGTATTTAACATTTAGCTACGGCAGGTCTAACCTGCTGAGAATTGGATAGAGAGTATTGTATTTTAGAGCCCTTTGGCTGAAGACTGCCTCAAGAATCTGGATTTGACTTTGACATTGGACCTTAGAAAAAGAAGTAAATTTTATATCTTTAGTCTTTTCGTAAATCATTTGATACACATCCCTTTAGACCTGGTCCTAAAGAAGCTCTGAATTAAAGTGAAAGAAGATGTTTTCCTCACATCTCATTTGAGTTCTTTAAAAAAAGAGAATTATTTCACACAAAGTATTGTTCAATTGAAATAGATCGATAGATAAAAGCATAATATCTTCCTATCCAACCAATTTGCTAAAGTAGTTAACATTGAGGACTTAGGAATCCTTTAAATACTTTTTGTTTTGCTTTAGCGGACAAGAGATAAGTATATGAAAGACTTTCATACTCTGAGGGGGAAACGTCCTCTGGTGTGGTAACTGACAGAGTTCATCAGAATTAACTGGCGAAAGATGGCACTAGGAAGCTATACAGAACAACCTTCTGCTTCCTAGATCAAAAATATATATGGGAAGAGAACAAGATCTGCTGCTTTATGAAGACAATAGTAAAGTAAGACAGTTCACCCAAAAAAGTGTCTGGTTGGAAGATTTGAATTAGAAAAGCCAGAGGGTTGAGGGGTCATAAAAATGAAAAATGTGTCTCTGTACTACATATTTATTGACTGTTTTCTCTGAGAGTTTTGACTAGGTTTTCCAGCAAAGCACACACTGTATGTTTGCAAAATGTAAAGGAGTGATAATAAAATTGGAACTTGAAATCTAAATGCATTTTCCTCTTAGTAGATCTAGAGGTTTAGTAAATTGCTTCAAGTCTGATTTCTAACAACCAGAAATTAGTGAAGGCCTCAATTAACAATTATCAACTCCGAAAGAACTTGATTTTCTTCAGCTGGTCTTCAAAGTTATTATTTCTATCTCAGGGTAAGTCAGTTATATGACTCTTTCTAATCTTGACCACATACAATATATTTTGTACATAATCTTTCATAAACTGTTAGAAAATGTACTTTTGAGGAGAGTGGAACAGAAAGATATTGACATATTTATATTTTTATTCAAAAAATCTGGCCAGTGAATGCCTATATACAATAGATATAATGCCAGGCACCCCGGATTCAAAGACAAGTTTTTATATAAGAGACCACAGTCTAATGGAAAGTTATAATGGCCTCATCTAGTAGCAAGGGTCAATGATTCAGGATCTTCACTCAACTAAATTTAAGAAAAAGCAGGTTTGTTGTAAGAATGTATTTATTATTATATTCTTATTACATATATTTCATTATGTATTATGTATGTATATATGACATGTACTCTAATACTTTCTTATAATATATTGTATATTATACGTGTGTATACTCTGATGCTTTCTTATAGTATGTGTGTATATATACATATATATACACATATATGTACATATATGTACATATATGTGTATATATGTGTATATACATAATGTGTGTATG
>NW_011888790.1:11788349-11813096 GCF_000151845.1 Pteropus vampyrus | reverse complement strand
CACACACACACACACACAAGGAACTAACAGAGACAGCCCAGAGGTGATCTCTGCTTTGCTCTGAGCCCCCTCTCCTTCTTTCCTTCTCTCTAAACATATTTCTATTTTCCTTCTGCTTGCTAGAGTCTTTATCTTCAATGCTTCTTTCTTTTTCTCTCAAAATTTTAGTTTTTATGAGTCTTTGCATCTATTTATTTACTCAACAAACATTTCTTAAATATATACTGCGTGCAGGCACAGTGTATGGGATATTAAAGAGAAATTACAGGAGTGTTAAAGAGAAATTGCATTGAGCATATTAAAATGGCAAGACATATTATTCGAGTTACTGTAGAAGGGATGAAGACTTCAGTATAGAATTGAATTCAATTCCACTGAAACAAAAAGCAGGAGAGTTTTAAATATTGAAGTGAGCTAGTGGAAAAGTACTAGAGGAAGTTAAGGGGGAAGATGGTCAATATGATTAGGCCATCTGTGTTTGCTAATTGGTACTTATTGAAGTTAGGCTCCTACCCTTCCACTGAGACTGGGAGATAATTCTATTTTTTCATGATGCTTACATTTCAAAGGAATGTCTCCCAGGTCTTTGAGAAAGACATCCCAGAGTTGTAAACCAGGCAAGAGGCTGGGAGAAAATTTACATCTCAAAGGGGCAGAGAAAGAATTTATAATTGCAAGTTTTCAAAAGTAAATGCTCTGAGAAAACAGAGGTCAAGAGCCTATAGTCAAAAATAAACTAGTCTAAAGTTTAGCCAAGCTGAGAGGAATAGTAAAGCTCTTTTGGTCAGAAATATAGCAGGCAAAAAGTTAGACAAAAATCCCTGCCCTCATGAAGCATATATTCTAGGAGACTATAATAGTAAAAAGAAAAAACAAAGTTTGAGTAACAAATAGCACTCAATCTGATCGAATGAGTGCTATGAAGGCATGGACTTTCAAACTAAGTTCTGAAGGAAATGAGATTAAGCCAAGGAATATTTAAGGGAAGAGAGTTCCAGGCACAGGTAAAAACAAGTAAGTGTAAACTTCTGAGTCAGAACCATGCTTGATGGGAGTCCTGAGACCAGGGAGAAAGGTAGTAGGAGATGAAGTCTACGAGATAACAGAGAGGAGTCAGACCAAATCACATAGGGACAAGTTAGTTCATCATAGCAAGAATTCTGACCTCTGACTTTTATTTTGTATGCTAGGGCTACAGAGGAAGTGTAGTACACTTTAACTTTATGAAACAATTACTCTGACCACAGCATTACTAAGTGTTGTTGGGAGGAGTAAATGCAGAAGCTGAAAGACATACAGGTAGATATATCTAGGGGCATTTGGAACCTGGAGTTGAAGAAAGTGGTGTGATATGGAGGTTAAATTTGCGAAGCATCAGTGTCTAGGCATTACATAAAACCACCTGCCTAGATGAATATACTAATGGGAACAGTGCAGACAAAAAAACAAAAAACAAAAAACAAAAAAACAACAAAGAATTGCCCTAATGTATGAAAATGGCTAAGGAAGTTCCAAAGGAAAGTCAGTGAGATAGAGGAAAACCCAGATGAGGGGGATGGCCTGAAGGACAGGTAGAGAAAATGATACAAGGAAGAGCCTTAACTACCAGTGTAAAACTTTTGATATGTCAAGGAAGAGGAGGATAGAAATCTCACTTCTATGGTGGTGAAATACAAGCTCAATTAGAATGTATATAGGGAATCAGAGGACTCTATTACATCTGTTATAGATGATTTTATTCCAGGAATTTTGTCACAGAAAGGACAAGAGAAAAAGAATAACAGAGGCAGATGTGGAGTCAAGAAAAACTTTTTTTTAAATAAAAGAAACTACAGCATATTTATATATTGACGAGAATGATTTAGTAGAAGGCTAAGGTAGGAGGAAGACAAAAAGATTGATAGACTAAAGTTCTCGAAGAAATGAGAGAGGCTAGGATTGAATGGACCGGAGGAGGAATTGACCTTAAGTAAGCATGGTCAGTGAATACATCTGTGGTGAAGGAGGAAAAGCAGAGGATATGGGCACAGATGTAAGCAGGAAAGTAGAGGCTAGTGACAGTACTCCTAGAAATTCTTTCACTTTCAGGTTATGACTTAGTTCTTTTCAATTCAGTTTGTCAAAGAGATTCTAATCAGCCTAGCTCAAATGTTCATTTCTAGTAAATGTTCATAAGTCATAGGTCACTGAGCCTCTTTGGATTAGAGGCTCTCTTGTCAGTTGAACATTCCTGGTCAGAAGACTTTGCCTGGAGAACAGAATTAGGTGGTCCAAGTCCTGGATCTTTGATATATTGGAGATTGAGAGAGAACAGTTTCCTATGGAGAAGTTTATGACTGCAGGCTCTGTAAACATACTTTATTGTGTGAAGGAAGACAGACATAAATGCAAATAGAGATAACAAAGTGCTGTGGGCTATGACATAAATCATTATAAATCATTATAAGCTTAAATAAACTCAGGAGAGGAGAAAGTCATAGCAGAATGATATCAGAGCAGAAAAGAGCTGAGTTTGGAAAGCTTAGTGGTAATTTTTAGAAAGGCATCCCAGGAATAGAAAAGAAAGTGGAGCCATAAAATACAGATATTTCACATTCTAGGAACTGCAATTGTTCAACATATTGGTGAGAAATACAGGGTGGGGCAAAGGGAATGCAGTGAGAAGTTTGTTTAGTGAGAAATAAAGAGGCGACAGCAGATAGAACCTTAATATGTCTTGAAAAAGAGTTTTTGCTTCACCCGTGTGTGACAGGTAGCTAATAAAAGTTTTTAGTCATATTTGCATTTTATGAAGATCTTGCTGAAATCAGAATGGAGATTAAATGGTATGTAAGAGAGACTGGAAACTATTGGGAATACCACAGGTGAGAAGGGATAAGGATCTAAACTGAAATGGTAACAGTAGGAAAAAGAGATGAAGAATTTAATGAGACAGCGGGATGTAGTTAATGGATTTCTTGGTCAGACAAAGGATAGAGTCTAGACTGACTGCATCAGTGACAGCCTGAACCACATATATGTGCTTATAATATGGAGCTTCATGGAATAAACACAGTGACAAAAATATCATATCTGAAAACGTTTGCTTACCAAGAGTTTTCAAAAGAGCAAAAATTATCCAAATGAATTACTGTCTAGGATTTAGGCCCTAGATAGAAAAATATAAGACAAGAAGCCTTTATAAACTAATACAGTTTTATAGACTCAATTCTAACTAATTATTTTGATATTAAAACAGAATTCTCATCAGTGAGGTAATCCTTCAAAGGCATTTTGTTACTATATAAGTTTTTATACAATAATTATATTTAATATTTTGAGCCAATATATGCATTTTCTAATTCCGACCTCACAGTATTTCTCTGGGATAAGTAATAATACTCCATTTTGCAGATGAGAAATTAGAGACAGAGTGGTTAAGAGACTTATTCATGTTAATTGGTAGAGCTAGGTTATCCTTTCTGATACAGATATTGAGCTAACTGTGTAAAAGTAAAAGATAGGTATATAAACAAATGAAATTATGTAAGATTAATGCTAAAATAAGTACAAGGTATATGCAGTAAAGATTAATGGAGACAGTGGTTAATAATATCTTAATAATACATAAAACAATTCAGGAAAGATTTTATGAATCTTGGCCAAAAAATAAATCTTTTGCAGAGTATAACAGGTAGAGGCGAAGTATGAGAGAGACCCCGGACAGTCAGGAAACTCAGAGAGTTCAGAATTTTTAGAGAGCAGATCAAAGCAGATTAGAGACGTGGTAGAAGAAGGCAGGCCTCAACTTGCAGTAGGCCTTATTAAAGGCCAAGACAATAGTCTCAAAGCATGATCTGCAGACCCCTGTGGTCCCTAAGTCTCTATCAGGACTTCTATAATGTCAAAACAAGTTTTATAATACTAAGGCATATTTGGCAGACATTTTCTTGAAAATGAATGAAGTGAACTTGTCAGTGTGAGGTGAAAAACTGACAGTATTTATTGTTAATGGCAAAATTCAAATTTCAGAGAAAATTAGAATTTTGGTAGACTTGTATCTTCCACCATGAGTTTGACAGATTTCCAGTAGTTAACATTTTTTATGAGATTTGCAGTGAATCAATGAATGTGATTTTTTGATTTCATATGAAATGCATCATTATATGAATATTACATAAATATCTGTATAACTCAGTGAACCGATATTTTCCATATAACCAAAACGTGATTTAACAACATTACACCTGGATAAAAGTTCTTTTTAAAATGTAAGTTAGACCAATAGATTTTAATTTGACAGAGTAAAAAGGGTCATTAATATCATTTGAGATTGGACATTTCAACTACCCTGTAAGAAACTACTTTTTGTTGAAATTTTATGTAGTATCGAAGAAGAATATTCACAATTACCTGAATAAGACTATTAGAGTATTCTATTTTCCAACTACATATCTCTGTGAGGTATAATTTTTATCACATACTTCAACCAAAATAATATATTACAACAGATTGAATGCAGAAGCAGATATGAGAATTTGGTTGATTTTTATTATGCTAAATATTGAACATTTATCTACAAGAATATTAAACAATGCCACTCTGCTCACATTATTTTTTGGAAAATGTTATTTTCATAAAAATATGTTATTTGTATTACTATCTAATAGAGCTGTTATTTTAAATGAATTAATAAGCACTTGTCTAAGTTTTAGTTTCTATAATAGTAAATACAGATAGATTTAACCTATGTAAACAAAAGCTTTTAAAGGTCATCGATAAATTTTAAGGATTAAAGGTGTCAGGAGACCAAAAAGTTTGCAAACCACCATACTAAGTAAGCTGAGGTTTTATTTAGGGCAATGAGTAGAAAAGCAGATTTTTATTTAGACCATGACTTAGTAAGCAGGCTGGAAATGGCCTAGTAAAATGGGGCTTTATTTTACAAGCAAAACTTGGAAGATATATTATTTTCTAATTTCAATTACTAAACAGATTTAAATTAGGTACAAATTCTATATTGATTCCCATCTATATTGATTCCAATCAATATAACAAATTCTATATTGATTCCCATCTATATTGTTTCCTACTCTAGCATAAATGATTTTTGAAGGTTCTAATATATTCATTATACTTAAGAAAAAATAAGTAATGTTCACTATAGATGCTCAACTGGGAAAAAATAAAGATGGGTGGAAACTCTATTCCCATATCTTAAGGGTATTCATGCAGAAGAAAGAATTAAACTTATCTGCTCCAGTGAGCATAATGAGTTCCGATGGTTGGAATTTGCAGGAAGGCAGATTTCAGAACTCTGTGACAATTAGAACTTGAAAAACAGAATGAGCTGCCTTACTTGGATGTTAATTCCTTGAAAATAGTTACTATTTATAATGTGGAACCTATGTAAGTCACTATATTAGGAACCTGACATGATGTCAATTCATTCCATTTTTACTACAACCCTAAGCCATAGATATTATTACAACCCTATTTTATAAGTTAGAACACAAGCTTAATGAGTTTCACCTTTCACTGACTTACCCAGAGCTACTCACAGAGCAGACAACAGAGTAAGGATTCTAACTCAGATCCTCTTCTAATTCCCCTACTTGGGCTCAGCCTTTCTATAAAATATGCAAGAGCAGCCATGAAGAATATTTTAACAAATTGGATTAGAAGCTCTCTGCAATCCCTTTTAAGCACTAAGATTTTGAACTACTTGTGGAAGGGATTCTGCTATTTATCTTTATATCTTCAAAGCTTTTCACAATGCTTGGAGCACAGTTTATTTTCAAAAAGTATGTTAACTTGCCAAATAAAAATTTTATAATTATAAAATAAAAAGGAATGTAAAACACTGTTTAGAATAGTTATTGATATGTTAATTTTAATTCTTCTAATGATTAAGAGTTAAATTTAATACATGTTAATATTACTTGGTTTGGCTAAGTTACAAATGACTGAACATCAATAATATTGTTAAGAACCTTTAATTCTTCAATTCTACGTGTATATGAACTTGAGCCCAGGGAAGTGAGTCTTTAAGAATTTTATTAAATTGTTTTCGTATGTTGAATTGATATGATTGGGTTTGCATGTTACAAAAGTCAGAGCAAATCTTTTCCTAATGTGTTTTTCTCAGAAGTGAAGTTGTATGAGTAACAAATCACTGGCAATTTTCAGCTTTCATAAACATCTCTCAGACAGCTCTTATGGGGTTAAGAGAAGGAGAGATCTACTGCGTACTTATAAAGTGATATGAGTTGTCTCCAAAGTCATTATTTTACTGTAGTTATGATTTATCATATTAAGACAATATGAGAGAAATAGCAAAATAATAAGAGTCAGAAAGATTTGTCCAGTTTTTTTCTACCAATAGCTAGTGTTGAAATGTGGCTACCAGATTAATTAAAATACAAAAGTAACCTCATTTACCCTGCACAAAAGGGAGACAACATCAGAGACCTTTTCTGTCCATTTGTGCCTAAAGGCATCATCTGAAGCATGATTCTCTGCTAGTGTTTAGGAACATGTTCACTCCTACCCTACTCTTCCCAAGCATCGTGATATAACTAGATGTAAATTTCAGATGTCAAGACATGACCATTGAGATAAAACATAAAAGCATTAAGTTCAGGAAACCATTTTGTTTTCCCACTTGGAGTTAAGACTGCTTTTAATTCCATATGCAAATTTATGCATATGACGTGTAGATTTTATGGTCTCTAGATTCTCTGACAATATCTGTAGCTTTATTGTGTAATGACCACTGTTGCTGTGGGAGTCCACTAAGCAGATTTGGACAATAAAACCTGTGGCCAACATGTTGGCTACCTGTCTGAAGCAATGCCAGGTTATCTAGCCCTTTAGTTAGATCTGAAGTTAGATCTGTCATCTCAAAGCATAAAATGAGTTACTAAAATAATTTTGTGTGTGTTTTTGGATGATAGATAATTTGACAAGTATATTTATATATATATTTTTTAATTTCTGAGAGGAAAAAATATTTGAAAGCACAGTGTCCAGTTGTGCAGAGAATAATGTATCTGCAATTTAGCAAAAATAAAAACAAGCAAAAAATCAGTAAAGACATGCATGTCTCCAAGAGACAGCTATGCTCAGAACAATGTAATGTGGAGCTACAAACTAAAGAGATAGGGGCAAGGGAAGGGCTCTCCTCTATTGAAAGCTTTGGCGGCATTTATTTTAATTTCTATTCAAAAATACACATGCTGAGTGGTGTCTCACAGCTTATTTAATAGTGTTATCATATTGAAGTACTTTAGACCTGTGCATATCAACAGAATAGTCATTTGTAACAAATTCTATTTTGCTTAAAGAAAAATGATGATAGATTTGGGCAAGCACATTCAGAGAATGCATCTCTCAAATTTCAGATCTTTTGGTTTAGAACAGTTTCCTCCCTAAGTCACTCTGCTGGTCCCTGACCTCTTCCTCATACTGCAGCATCTCTCAGTGGATGGTTGTATCAGCCCCCTTTCATGCCCTTCCCCATCAAGGCCACTCTTGTTATTACTTTGCTGCTGCTAGTTCCCTTCACTCTCCAGGTGCTGTGAGCTCTTGACTGATGCTTCCCAGACATGTGCCCACTACAAGTTAAATGAGCACTGAGTACACCAAGAGACAATGCAACTTCCTGAATGTTTACAGCATGGGGCACAAATGTTTAGTGTGAATTTTAAATACAGTTCAGCTTATGATACTTCATTTTTGCAAGCTCTATTGCTCTAGGAAAAATATCTCTTCTTTAAAATAAGGAATTTAACTTATGTCCAAAATGTCATTTAATTTAGCCACACACAGCCACAATATATTTTATGCCTCTTAGGGAATCTAGGTTTTTAGAGGGAAAGTCCATGAACTCGTTTGATTCCTTTAATGTGTTCTTTCTTTCTCTCAAATATCTCCAATATCTGTATAATTTTCATTTAAGAAAAATTCTGACATTTTGAACACCTCTAGAGGCTGATATCCTTTAGGTGCCTTGAATTCAAATACTAAGAAAAGAACTAAAATCCACACATTTTCTCTATCTCATTGCTAAAATTCTTATGAAACTAGTAGGCTTACTTCAGCCTCTATTGAAACAAACAAAACTGATATAAAAGTGTTAAAATGATTTTTTAATAAGTATTTAATGATGTTTGAGGAGCTGGTTATTCCAGTGAGTAGGTTTATCACACAAGCATATTTAAAAGTGGTGGAGATATTTTCCTATTTTGGATCCTATCCTAATTAACAAAAATATCTTTTCTTTATCCTCAACTATCAAATTAGAGGGCATTGGAAAGACAGAGGCAGTGGGATTAGAGACTTGTCCCAAATTAAGGCTTGAAGATGACTAGAATTGTCATTGAATTTCAGAATATTTTCAACTCAGTATGAACGTCAATGGAGTTTTGAAAAATCACTTTCCATCTCCCATTTCCATCTAAACTAAAATGGTTAACATCTATATAATATGTATATATATATATATTCAAAGCACATTGCCCCAATTAGTTAACTAGTGTTCAAAACACTCTTAGGATGTATTTTCAGATGTAGGAAATGAGGTTTATCTCAAAGCTGCTGGAGATTTGTGGAGTGATTTGGCATTCGACTTCCTTCATCCTCAAACAGTACTTTTGCCATCATAAAAGAAATACTGACTTATTTCCAGTGAATAATGTTGCATATGAATAAGCTTCCTTAGACCTCCACAAGGAATGCAATATGCTGTATATTCAATTTCAAAGATTATTCAGAATGATTAATGGTGACCAAATCATATGAGTTTTACAGTCATCTGCAATAATATTTGTTCAGAAGGCATCTAATTTCTTAAATTTGTTTATTTATTCTTTATATACTTATTGAGCACCTACTATGTGGCAGGCATAATAAACTGCCAAAAGAATTTACTGACCATGCAATAATAATTGCTACTCTTACTAAGAGTTTTGAACACATTAACTCATTTAATCCTAACTTTAATCAGGCAAGGTAAGTTTATTGGTCAGGGTTCTCCAGTAAAAAAGAACAAGTATGATATGATATGTATGTGTAAAAGTACACACACACAAACACACACAGAGGATATGAGAGAGAAAAAGAGAGAGAGAGAGAGAGAGAGAGAGAGAGAGAAAGTGATGGAGGGAGAGAGAATGTAGCATTTTAAAAAATTGGCTCGCACAATTGTGGGGGCTGATAAGTATGAAATCTTTAGAGAAGGCCAGCTGGCTGGAAATCTG
The DNA here is from genome assembly GCF_000151845.1 of Pteropus vampyrus. NCBI lineage: Eukaryota > Metazoa > Chordata > Mammalia > Chiroptera > Pteropodidae > Pteropus > Pteropus vampyrus. The sequence goes on along the minus strand of NW_011888790.1, from coordinate 11,803,857 downwards.
GAGAAGAGTTCATGTCATAATCTTGAGTCCAAAATCTACACATTAGAAATCCAGGCAGAGTTTCTACATTGCAGTCCTGAGGCAGAATTCCTTCTCGTTTAGTCATTCCTCAGTCATTCCCCTTAAATCATTCAACTGATTGTATAAGGCTCACCCACATTATGGAAGGCAATCTGCTTCATTTGAAGTCTACTTATTTAAGTATTAATCACATTAAGAAATGCCTTCACAGCAGCATCTGGACTGATATTTGACCTAACAACTGGGAACAAGTCGACATAAAGTTAATTATCCCAGTGGATATTACTATACTTTATACATAATGATGTCGAGGCTCAGAGAGATATTTACTGGGACTCACTCAGATAATAAATAAAAATGTGGAGATTTGGGCCAGTTTTCTTTTAAACCAGCATGTTTTCGTTTATATCACAATACATGGTGATATGTTTCAAAATCATAGATATTGTCCCACATTTTAAGTATTTAGAATTATTTTTGGTGGGAGATATCAGGTTACAACTTATTCATTCATCCATCCAATAAATATTAATTGAGAGTCTATTATATAAAGGACACAATGCTAGGAGCTGGGGACAGGACAACAAATAAAACAATGGCTCTGCCCCCTAGTGGAGAAAAAGAAATAAACGATTAAACATCAGAATCACCTACATCAAATGCTACAAAGAAAAATCAAACCATGTAAGGAAGATGGAATGATTCTTTGAAGTGGTAATCTTTGAGCAGAGACCTGAATAAAGTAAGAGCATAAACCATGCAGATATCTAGAGAAAAACATTATTTTCAGTTAAAGGCAAAAGAGAGTGCAATGGTGCTAAAATGGACTAATGGTTGGCATGCCTCAGGAACAGCAGGAGACTGATGTGATTGGAGTAGAAAGTTTTAAGCAGGCTTATGGAGTAATAGATTCAACATAGCACAAACAGAACGTAATTGTTCTAAAGGCAGAAGGGATACAAAAGTGGTTAGTTTGAGAGCGCTTAGTAAGGGAAAGATTCTTGAAAAGTGAGTTCTAAGTAGAATGTCTGAAATTACCAAAAACATGAAAAAATAGAAAAATAGGACTGACTTAGGTAAATGCACTGAGTCATCAGATTCTGTACAGATCAAAATAAAGAACTATGGATAAGTATAATGGTTTGATGGAGACAGAGAGTCTATATTGTGGAGAAATTATGTTGGTGATTGGAGATCTAGGGATCACACAGGAGAGAAAATAAACAAGCATGTATGCAGGCTGAATGTATGTATTGAGCAAGTGTCTTGATATGAATTGATTAAAAGAAAGTTAATGGAGAATTCAAATTTAAAAACTTCAATTTTACGTAAAATGAAGAGGTGGTTATTGTTGGTGTTCAAAATGAGAGAACAATGTTGAAAGAAACATTTGAAGATAATTAATAATAAAAGTGAACAATTGTGAGTGCTTTCTCATATTAGGCATGTTTAGATGTATTATCTCCTTTATTTCTTATAAAAATCATTATGATATGCAACACTATAATCATACCATTCTTAGAGATAAGGAAGCTGAAATAAAGAGATATTAAGTAAGTTGTCCAAAGTTTCATAGCCAATAAATTGTTGAGCTGACATTTAAACCCAAGCACTCTGGCTTCAGAGCCCAAGCTTTAACTAATAGTGCTTTCCAAAGGAGTCTAGCAGCCCTGTTTATGACATGGCCTAGCAATCTTTATGGCAGATAGTAGGTTCAAAATCATGTTTGCCAATTGAAAAAAAAAATTAATTATATTAAATGAAGTAGAAAAAGGCAAATAAATTTGAATGTAAAATATAGCAGTACTCTTGGTTTGTGATGATGGTCTGAACCAATAAAAAATATAGCCATGGATACAGAAAAAGAGAAGCACCATAATTAATAAAACATGGCAATGGATTTGGTTTAGAAGGTAAAGGAGTGAAAAATTGAAGATAAATTCTGTGTTGGAAGCTTACAACTACTACGATTGGCAGTGAGAAGAACACAGTTGTTTACCAGTTACTATATTAGACATAAAGATTCAATTTCATTTATTCCTCTAAACCCTGTGAGGTTTCTAAAGAATTATTATTTCCATTTTATAAATAACATAGGTCAAGTATATGCCCTAAAGCTACACTGATAACAAGTGGCACAGTCAAGTTCTGTCTGAATCCAAGAGCCATGGTCTTTAAGCACTTTACACTACTTCAACTTTTTGACAGGTTTGGTCTCAGCATTTAGAGGATTCTCCAAGTAGTGCCATAAGGTTGCCTAGATATTTAAACCAGAAAGACACTGAGATTCAGAGCCAACATGCACATTGGGGAATTATTAACAAACCATATAAGTCAACGTGCTTACAAAAAAAAAAAAATCAGGAAGGTAAGAGCAGGGCTTCAGGAATAATGCTGGGGAATGAACGGTCTAGAGGAAATGGGGAGAAAGATGGACACCGGCCAGTGACAAGAGAGTGAAGACCTAGAAGCTGTAAATCTCTGGCGTACAAGTTCTTCAGAGCAACAAAATCCAAAACCTTAGCAGTGGAATGACACCTCCACCATGCAGTTTCAGCTGTGTCCCCTGCATAAGCTAACACCATCTGCCACGGAGGCGGAACGGTGGTGAATTGGAATAGCACTCCAGACTCATTTTTGAAAACTTGGCAATGAGTTTATGTGGCAATGTGACTGAAGTTTGCAGGGATGTAAGAGCTTCCTTGTACTAGCCAACTTACTGTACGTTCTCAAACAAAAAACAAACAAACAAAACTGCCCAATTCACAAAACATTTCCTATGGCTTTATCCTAAGAAACAAACCTCCAAAATAATTATACCCTAGATTCCAAATAAGATTCCTAGTATTGATTTGGTAGAATTCCATCACACAGCATTAATGAGTGGGTTGTACAGATGTAGAGAATGATTGGGCATTTGGAGGGGAGGGCCTGACTCAAAATGTTGGTAGCTGCAATCTGTAACATGGCACACCAATATCTTCTAAATGGGCCAATTTATTCTTTAATATTTAATTCTGGCTTTGGAATATTCTACAAAAGAATAACCAAAGTAAATCATGCATTAAAAATGTGAATGGAATTTCATGAAAACTGATCTCATTATTTAAAGATAAACCCAAAGGATCTAAGTTATCCATTTACAGGAGCCAGACAGCTGTAAAATAGAGTAAATATTTATTTTCGGGCTTATTCCACTTTTTAGAGAAATAGCCAAAAAGCATCTGGGAGACCAAAAAGTATGCTCATATGAGGCACGCACCTCAAGCAGCCAACACTGCTTGCTTAAACCCTAAAGCGCTATTTGAGCAGATGGAAAATTCTGCTCACCTTAGAAACTATTTTTCCATCCTGGGGGCTTAATTGTCCCAGGTGTTGTGGCCATCTGCCAGACTTATTTACAAAAATGCTTGCTTAAAAAATGGGATATTAAAATCTCACAGCTTCCTTAGGACATGATCAAAGACCATATGGAATTGGAAATTAAAGCTCGAATCTTATATCTGCCACTCCTACCATGGTGGTTTCTACAAAGGAACTGACGAGAGAGATTGATTAGGCAGGGTAAGTTGTTGACATAAACTGAAAGCAAGAGAGTGTTTCAAGGGTAGAGGGTGAAGAATTCAGGGATACACTGAAAATCGAAAGCTTAGTAAACAATGACATTTTCAGACAGAACTATTAATTCAATATTCGTGAAAACTACTGGTCAGTTAGGTTTATGTTATCAAAGATTCCAAAGAGGTAAGCAAAAGGAAAAGGAAAGGAATTGATCATTAATAAAAAGAAACATATTTTTTAATAGCTTAAGCCCTTATAATATGAGAGTATTAAGAGTAGGATATTCTTGAAACTTCCCATGTAAGTAACTTGTGCTATGGTGCTCTGCCCACAAAAGAAGTGTAAATGCCTGTAGCATAATTAATAACCAAAGATATCATTTCAGCAAAGATGATATATTTGGTTGCTCATGAATAAACAACTTCATGATCCATTTTCAATCTGCTTTAACAGAGCTAAGAAAACTAACACAGCCCAGCTATTTTCTACCTTCTTTCTTTTTCTTCTACTTTAAAAAAAAATTAATGGTTTTGAAAATAGAACAGAGATATTAATAGTAAGAAAATTTTTAAATTAAAAATAAAATTAAAAATAAACATTGAAACTCACTAAATACTCTAATCCCATTAAGAAGTTAAGGGCAAACTATAAAGACAAAACTCTAGCCAATTCATTACCAAATATTTCTAAAAGACAGTTGTGTTTTTGTTTCTTTATTCCGAATATTTTTCTCTACAAGTTCCTTCTCCTTTCTCCATCTGCAGACCTGTCCGTATTTCAATGTCAATGCTACCTGATCCTTTCAGTAAGTGTTTCTATTTCTTGCTCTGCATGAACATTTTAAATAATCTCTGCTTTCTGCTTGAAGGTGCTTAAAACATAAACAATTCATGCTCCAACTGCCATCTTAAAACAAACTTCACTGTATGAAAAATAACTTGATGAAGGCAGAAGGTGATTCCATACCCTTATGGCTCCTAATTTTGTCCAACAATGTATACATCAGCATGTCCTTTGCCCTCTCCCTCTAGCATGTACACTCTCAGCTCATCAATCCCTATTGATTATTGGTCCTCAGGTTAATAATAATTCATTTTGGTTATTGGTCTATTTATTGCCAGTCTTACCCTCAGCTATAGCAAACAAACCTTATAAAGTAACTTTCTGCTACTTCACTGCAATAATTTCAGGGCATCTCCTAAGAGCTCCCTCTTCTCGTTAAACTCACAATAACTACAAGTAGCATAACTCTTTCAGGAAAACAATCATTGCTTATTTGTGTTGCCTAGGAAAAGAGTTTGTGTTGAACTATGAGCATGACCCAATCTTTCTACATTTCTCTTTATTTTTGCACTTTGCCTTTATAGCCACAGAATTCTCATATGCCTTAATGATTTTAAAAATAAAAATGATCGAATAGAAAATACTTGCCTAGATTATGTAGAGGACACAGATTTCAATGAAACTTGATCCAAACCCTTAAAGGAGCTTAAAAATCAAATAGTGAAGAGAGACATACACACAATTGATTCAGGGAATAAATAAAGGTCATAAAGGAGAAATTTCAGATTATAGAACTAATTGATCTCAGTTTACTTATTGTAGTATTATGTGGGCAATATTTTTAATATAATACATACAACCTTGGTATCTCAAACATTAGAAATCTTCACTGCAAAGGAAACAGAGCTGACCAGATGCAGAGGTTATCCTCATATTTTGTCCCAATAGCATAACAGATGCGAGAAATTCAGTTTGAATCTGGGGATCATAGTATGCCTATCGTTCCTTAGAGCGAATTTTGAATTTGATTATACAGAGAATTTACAATCCAGTCAGCATAAGCAGAAAACTATAAGCATTGTGACCTTAAAAGAGAAAGGTAGTATTATTTAAATAACATATTGGAAGTTACACCCCCAGATGGACGGTGAAGCACTTCAAAGTAGCAAATGTACAAGTAAGAAGAATGATTCCAATTCAAATAATTTTATCAAATTACATCCTTAAACATCTCTTTCAAAATTATCTTTAGGTTCTATAGCACATTATTTTTAAACATTTTGAGGTATTTCCATCCCCTGCGTCTGTCTCTCTCTGCGCTTGGCCTCCTCTACCTACAGGCAATAATAATCATATCTCTTCTTGGTCTGTATACACTGAGAATCCAAACTAAGAGCATATCAGAACTCTGTTCCATTTCCCTCTAAAAACTGGAATTATGTTCTCGCTAATTCTTTCTCTGCTTCTAGTGTCTCTGGCATCATGATAGGTAGACTTCCCAGAGTTGTTACAGCTATACTGCTCCAATTTGCAATAACACTGCCATACAGAGATCTTGCTCCTGTGTCCCACTGACATGTTAGACTACTCAAAAACTGATGATGACCCAGATCTGCCTTGAGTTAGGTTTGACTTACTTAGCATTTGCAATTTGAAGTTTGGATCTTTTTTTTAAGTAATGGCAAAGGGTGGGGGAGATTTTCTGTATTATGCAGTTAGGCCATACTGGATATGATACTTTGGTAGTATAATAGGTTTTTCCTATTAATAGGAATAATAAGTATAAAAAGTATTTTGACAAATTCTATGAATAATATACTTAACATCTTGGTAATACAGTTTAGGGTCCCAAAAATATTGCTATAATATTTATCTTTTTTTTAATTTTTATATATCATGGGGTATTCTACTACATATTTAAAATATATTTTCTTCTCAAGTTCATTTATACTGTTGAAAATGCCAGAGGAGATGTACGAAATAAGTTTTGTGTTTTTCCTTTTTTCACTTTTCTACAGAAGAGATTTTCAGAACTAATGCAAATATTAATTGATGTGAATATTATTAAAGTACTTTTTCTAATTTTAACCTCGTTTTTAAATTTAGAATAATATCAAAGAGGAGCAAAGTATAAACATTTTTTTTTTCAAAAATCAAGATAAAGTTTCTACATTTTCTCCCAAAACTATGTGTGACTTAATTCTGTTCTGCTTTTTGTAGTAGGAGGACAATTTGGGTTTTCTATCTATTAATTATTAGACTTGTTTGTGGAGGATGCAGTTAGAACTTCTTTGGGTAAAAGTACAACAATTGCACATAATAGTTTCACAACTAAGAAACTTAAAATGCGAGATAAATATACTACAAAAAAAAAAAACAATCTAAAGTCTTTCTACATTTTAATCAATCTTTTGACTACTATGTGTAACCTGCAAATACTCAACAATTCTCTTTAGCCTGGAAAGATTCAGCTGTTATGAAACCTTCCTTAAGAAATTTATTTCTGGCTCTGCAGACTAGGCTGACTTCTTGGGAAATATGGCTCCATGAGAATAAATAGAGCACTATCAACTTTCTGTGTGATGTATTTCACACTGACAAATGATTTAGTTAGTCCGTTAGCAGGTGTTCAGAAAGAAAATTAAATTTACAACATTAGGAGCCAAATAATCTATTCCTCAAGCCCCACGATAACTGTATGCCTATGGTAACTGAAGTCTTACAAATAATTCAGGCTCTATTTGCTACAATGGTAGTCAGGATTCAATTTAACAATATTCCAGGGAGCTGAGGGAAGTCAGCACTCTGCCATAGCAGTGTAGGGAACAGGCCCTTTGCTGGCACATCAGAAGATGACTTAATTTCTGTCCGATGTGCACACCTGCTGCATATCAAGACAAAGATTATTGCTCTTCAGGGATCTTTGCCAGCAAAACTTTGCCTTGATTCTTTTGCCATGCTTTGTTAGCTCTCTGATATGGACTTCATCATTCCCTGCATCGGTTTCTCCAGCTGCACACACAGGACATTTGGTGATAAGTTTGTTTTGAACTTGGTTGTATAGATGATGGGTATTTTAAAGGTCAGGATTACCAAAAATATGTTTTGTTTTAGTGCAGATATGACTGGCATAGTAGTTGGTGATTACTTCTATCTATTCCTCTGTCTCCAGCCTAAACAATTTGAGATGGATTTATAAGGCCTTTACCTATGGGAGCATGAAAACTTAGATAGGAAAACACTGAGCGTCTAAAATCAAGGCTATCTATGATATTGCTACTCAAAGTTTTCTAACAGCTATACAAGTCATTTGTAGATTGGCTTGGACACGTCTTTCTTTCTACAAAACTTATCAGAAATTTGTGGAAAATCTTTCTCACCATTACAGTGCCTCACATAAGTCTAATAGAACTGAGAGAGAGAGAGGGAGAGAGAGAGAGAGGGAGAGAGAGAGAGGTAGAGAGAGAGAGAGAGAGAGAGAGAGAGAGAGAGAGAGAGAGAGAGAGAGAGAGAGAGAGAGAGAGAGAATGCACAGAGCAGGAGAAAAAGCATCACAGGTAAAAGATTTAGTCAGTATTTTAAAAGATCTTTGCTGGTGTAAAGTATACCTCTTTATAATAAAAGTGAGGAAAGCTCTGTACTGAAAGTGTAAACTCTGAGTAATTGTGGAGAAAAAAAAAAACAAGTATTCTAAAGTCACATTAAAGTAAACAGCCATTCCAAAATAGAGTGTGGCAGAAGCGGGATTACCTGTTACAAACTAGTTTTCTTTGCCAAAACCCCACAGAATCTATGCTTAGCAAGGTAATCCATGAGCCTGTGGCATGAAAATCAAAAGTTGCTTTTAATTCTTCAGTTCAATTAACTTCTTTAAAGAGAAGTGACCTTTTACTATCTATCCTTAAGTTCTAGTGTTTCCAAAACTCTGACATGTCTTCTCTCACACTAAATATTCTCTATGGATTACAAAGCCTCTAATAGTTTCAATCATGATCTAAGTGTTGATGGCTCCTTAATCTAAATGTCCAGCAGAGAACTCTCTTCTGATTCCAGACTGCTACCTCAGACTTATTATGACACAGCTCCATCTGAATGTTTTATGTGTGTCCATAACTATCATTTTTTTCATCCAACTTCAATCTGTTCCTTCTTCTGTGGTCTCCATCTCGGTAAATGCCATTTATCCGCTTTACCAGCTGCTACGGATACTGTGATACAAAAGACAGATGTGGCTCCTGCCTTCCTTCATGTTCAACCTAATAGTGAAGAGTAAAACTTAACAAGAAATAACAGATAGTAAGACTATTACAAAAGAAAAACTGTTTCTTTTGTAACAGTCTTACATGTAAATGAGATGCTCAAAATTATTGGGGGTGGGAGTAGGTCATCACTGATTCTCCTTCTTGCTTATTACGCCCTAATCTATCACCAAGTCACATACTTCATAGCTCCTTATACATTTAAGTCCCTTCATTTCCCTCTAATTCCACTGTCCCCATTTTAGTTCAGGCCATTATCACCTTGTACTTAGATCGGGACAAGCAACTCCTTAACAGGCATCCATTGTTACCCTCTTCGCCTTCTTCATGTTCTAAAATGTAATAGAAATTAAGAAAATGATTGTATTGCTGCTATTACTTAGAAAAATCATTTGGGTTGTGATTCATAGGATTAGAATCATCCTACGAAATTTCTGTTATCTGATTGAAGAATATAAAATGGCCAGCTGTTGACAGAAAGCCTGAGACAGTATCTGTTGTACAGTGTTAGCAAAGCAAAGCAAAACCTTTTCTGCCACACAAAGGAGAAACACTCAGCTGGCAGGAAAGCAACTTCACACACCCACAATCTTGTCACCTCTCTGAGTCTAATTAGAAATTTAAATCCAGAATAGCATAAAAAAATAAGGTTTTCTCATTTAAAGACGCCACAGTTGTCTCGTGTTTTAACAGCGGCAGCACAGAAGTTAGTTGTGAGATGTACTCAGATCGAGGGAACACCTACGGCTTGCTATATACAGGAATGCATGAAGGGAGCTGCTGCTCCCTATTAAAGTCAATGGCACCCCTGAATGTTGCTGGTGGAACTCTGTAACCCAGAAGACAGATGGGCAATAGGTCGCCTGGAGGAAGATCTCCAGTTGCAAGTGGGACCTACCCTTGACTGACAAATGCACATCATGGGAGAATTCACCATGCTGAATCTGGTGTTAACAGATGAAATGGTCTCTCTAGGAACCAGTTCTAATATTGAGTATTAGATTTGATGAGCTTAGAAAGAGAATAGTTGGGCAAAGTCAAGAGTAATGGCATCACAGATTTCTTTTCCTTTAGTTGCTCTGTAAAATTTCCATTCCTCAGAGGCACAGTTTGTGTACATACTCCATAGAGTGGTCTACTCTGAATCTACACCTAGAATCACGTACACACATGCATTCTCTTTCCCAGCTCTCTTTGCTAAGCTCCAGTCTCCTATATGACACTTATACTACTATTTACTAAGCACCTACTACACATTTGACACTTATACTACACATTTGACACTACTACACACTTGACACTACATATATGACACTTATACTACTATTTACTAAGCACCTACTACACATTTGGTTATTCAACTGACTCAATATTTACTGAATACCTACTGTGTTCCAAGTACAGTCCTAGGTACTGAGATAGAGCAGATAATTGAGTTGGGAAAATAAACTGTAAATAATTACATGTGTGATCATTATTTAATCTTCGAAATAAATTTAAGCTAATTATTTTACTCATTTTTACTAGTTATAAACATAAGATTTTAAGATAGTAAATAAATAATTTGCCTAAGGTCATGTAGGTAATAGGCAATAAGCAGGTCTAAAATATAAGTAACTGTAGCTTCACAGACCACAATCCTAAATCCTGGGTTCTGCTGCTTTCTCCAGAACAAATAATTGCCAGAAAACTCCCTTGAGTGACTCAAAGATACATCATACCCAACATACGCCAGCCTAAACTCTGTATGTTTTCTTCAGACATGCTCCCAATTTCTCTCTCAGTAAATAGCAACATCATCTATTTTTGTTTTCCAAGCCATAAACCTGAGAATTACCATTGATCCTGCTTTTTTCCCACCTCAGTCATAAAATCACTTAGCAAGTTCTATAGATATTTACCTGCCTGATCTTTCATGTCCTTTCTTTTCCATTTGTACTGTCATTCTTGTGTTTTAAACTTTCTTTCTTTCTCTCTTGGGTGATGGCTTCCTTGTCTCTATGCCTCAAAACAATCCTTGTTCTCAATCCAAATAATCATCTACTGTGTCGATTGTGTCTCAAAATACAGATTTGGTCATGTCACACTTCTATAGGGTTCCCATTCCCTAGTAAAATAGACCAGATTTATTTTCAGAGTCTATCAATCTCTTTAGGAGCTAACACCTATCTGCCTCTCTAGGTCAGCTCTTTTCACTCCATTCTCCATTTCAGTCTCTCTGCAGTACTTCTAACTCTCCAAATGCATCCTGGCTCTTCTAACCTCTGTACAAGTATACACTTTTCCTTTCTACGTAAAGGCAATCTCCTCAATTTTTCTCTAGCTAGAACTTACTTATTCTTCAAAATTCAGCTTAAAAATCAACTCCTTCAGGAAGTTTCCTTCTCACCTTACTTCTCAATATTGTAGCTCATCCCATTTGGGTTCTGTTTCAGTGTGTGTATGTGTATGTGTGTCATGGGTTCTATAAAAACATTGGAAATGTGCCTCTCCAATTTTAAACTGAGCTTCTTGAGGTCGGTTTACTCAACTTAAATACTCAACTTGCTTACAAATCTTGCCAAAAAAAAAAGGAGAATGCATTCAAAGGATAGGTAATTTGTAGTCAGAAAACCCATTTTCAAGTCCATGTTCTTCCAGTTAAGAGCTGTGACTTCAACTGTCATTTAATCTCTTACCTTTAGTTTTTTCCTCTGTTCAAAAGTAAAGAATAATGATAATAAGTTGTAGAAAGATTGTGAAATGATACTCAACATATGAAAACATTCTTTTTACCTATAAAAATCTATAAATATATTATCTCATGACCCTAAGAACTCCTTGGGAGTGGACATGGTGTTTTGTCATCTTTGTATGATTCTTCTCCCTTCATAGTCAAACCTAGTTTAGTACTAATCTGGTGCAAAATTTAGATTTGTTGAAATGCATCTTTTTAAATTAATAGTGGTAAAAGTAAGCTTTTTGCTTTAAAATTTAGATAGCACTTTTTTTTTTTTTTAATAAAATTACACTGGAAAGGAAAATGCACTGTAAGAGGTATTACCTCCTGGAGAGTAAAAAGAGTAAAAGAGACAGAAATAATAAAATTCAATAAAGACTACTACAATATGTTTTGATGGCTTGTTTTGGAGGGGATGCAATTCAAAGGGATAGCAGTTAGAATTTGAGGGCTCTCTTCTCAGAGCCAGCCCTGGGCACAGTTGAGAAGCAGCCTGTTTGTTTTCAATTTTGTCTCAAAGTCTGTAGCCACTTCTACCCCTGGTCATCTTTCCTTTTATCTGGAGGTTACTAGAGTCTTGCTTCTAGGTGTCTTCCTAGAACTGGCATTCCTAAAGATTTCTCCTTATCTCTGACTGGCCCCCTCTTACTCCAGCAGACATGTTTCTGCCTCTATGCTATTTTTAGCAAGTTATGATATGAAAACTATTATGTTCATCAAATCAAGCAAAAAATTCTTTAAGAAACACAGTACCTGCTAGAGTTTAAGAAATCCAGTATCAGTAAGATACAGTCCTTGTTTTAGGTAGCTCAAAATTTGTTTTAGGTTGTACAGACAAATTATGAAAATCTGATAAGTGCATTACAAGACACAAACCAAAGCATTGTGAGAACTCCAAGGGAAGAGCAGCTCACCATACTGTAGGATTTGAAGAAGTCTTCACGGAGAAAGTAATGTTTAGCTGGGGTTTTGAAGGTGAATGCAAGTTTGTCAGATAAGTATATAGTAGGCAGGACAAGAGATAAAATGTTCATTCCATGCAGAAAGAATTGCATTTTCAGAGGCCTACAGATATGAAAGGACACACATATTTAGAAAATAGTAGGAAAATGAACAAATTTTACAAGCTTCTGAACTTAACTAAGGATGTCTCTAGTGGGAGAATATTGGGTTACTTGGAAGAGTACAAGGGAGAATTTGGCTTATGTGTATAAGGAATATTTCTGATCAGAGGACGAGAATTTCTGAAACATGGATAAATGCTTAAACCTGTCTCCCCAGCTTGTCACCATAAATTATCCCCCAACCTGAGCGTAGAACATGTCTCCCAGTCAATTTATTGTAACATTACATTTTATCTTATATTATAACTGGTTACCTCATGTCTGTCTCTTCCATGTACACAATCTTATCCACCCTGTCCTCTCTACTATGCCTAGTATAAGTTTATGAACTTGCATCAAATTGAACATAAATGTATTTTATTTAAACAAAAAAAGGAACAATAATGAGCATATGCATTGGCAATTTACACAGTACTTATGCTTTATACTTATTAATTAATCTTTCAATATCCAATAAAGTAGGTACTATTATCATTCTCATTGAATAGCTGAGTATGCTGAGACACAGGAAAATCTTCATCTTGTTCCTTGTAAAATATTTAATCATGTTAAAACACTTTATTAATTTTTTAAATCTACACTCTGATGCCAATTTATTTGAAAATAAGAATATTTTTTCAAATAAGTAAAACCACTTTGTGTATGTGTTTGTGTGTTTTACAATGAAAGTGATCATTGGTAGACACATTCTACAAAATGATTCTTCCATAAAAGGAAATGCAAAAATTTTTTAATTATGATTATACATTTCAAATTCCTCTGTGTTTGTTCCAGGAACTGTGAACCATCTGTACTATGTAAACAGTTCAAGTTATGTCTGCAGACATACAGCAGAAGAGGAAGTACCACTTTGTTATAACTTGTCTAAAAAGTTTCTTGGAGTCACAGATGCAGGAATTTAATTAACTGTGTTAATTTCATTAACTCCTGAGAGTCATCTTAAAAGTTATGGATTCTTACCTCTTCTGTGATTTGCATTTCTACGTCGTTCTCTTTGCTTTACAGGAAATGTATCAGTGTATTACAATTTCATCAATGAGAATCACCTACTTAAATTTTTTGATTATTTAGGGTTCAGACTAATGTTTAAATTATCACAGAAGAGAGATTAATAGACATATTAATAGGTTACAATTCCATTCTTGAAAAAATTTATTTTACAGAATAAATGTCTTTAACAGGGCTGTATTTTATAATTTTTTTTATTTATTGCCTTATAAATTTTTATTTTAAATATCTTATAATTCGATGTTAATTTTTTTCCTCAGTTACTAAATAGGTGAGACATAACTTTACTTTCAATCCAATTTACATATGGCTTTATGGATTCATCATCATTATCCTCCTTAAAGTCAGGTAATATCTATATACTCTCTCAGTATTGGCATGAAGGCACTGTTGAATAAGTCCTGTTAATTGTTTTTATTCAACTTCTAAAACTACCTGGGGAATTTTTAAATAAGCCTTGTGTTTCTCTTACTTAGGGACCTATTCCCTAAGACTTTTTTATCCACTGTTGAGAAGGAATAGAGTTAGTGTAGACATTAAACTTGATGAGAATCTATGCAAATTTGGTCATTCAAATAGAATTGAATGAAATAATTGATGTGTTCTATGGTTTAGGAGCTACTCAAAAGTTAACCAAAATACTCCTACCCTCTAAATCTTACAGTGTGAAAATAATGTATGCACGGGTATATTAAAGAAAAATCAAATCTTAAAGCTGAAATGGACCTTGGAGTTCTCTAGTATAAAACAATAAGAACTCTTTATGAAAATCCTCCAATTCGTAAAGAGCTCTTAACTACTTTCTTTAACTACAGTTGGTGAAGGGGAACTCATTGCTTACTGAGATGATCAATTTCATTTGAAAAGCTCTAATTGTGAGAGAGCTCTTCATTATGTCCCAATCCAACTCACTGTAATTTTAGAAAGAAACTAAGTGATTTGATTTCTTTTCCATTTGGCACCTATTAATGAGTGAGGATACCTATCCTTTAACACAAAGGTACATAATCGATAACATCAAAATCTGATCATTGTGAATTTGTTATATAATAGGAACTTCTCTTTCTCAAAATATACCTTGTTACAAAGATAGTCCAAATATCATAAAGATATGGGTTTGCAATGAAGAAAAATTAAAAATCACATTTAAAATCTTAACATGATTAATAAATTAACAAATTAAGAGAGGCATCTCAGATCAATGGAGGGGCAGTTACTTAATTAATGTATTTAGAATAAATAGTGAGCAATCTAGAAAAGATTCTGTATGGTTCTTTACATGGCATTATATACCAAATAAATTGAATTTTAACTAAGGAGCTAAATGTAAACACTAACTTTAGCCGCACAAGAAAAAAACACTATCTAATAAATATCTTCAAGGTAAGAAATGTCTTAATCTAGAAGCAAGTGAAGAAATCCCAAAGGAAAGTGTCTAAAGATTCAAAGATACGTGAAGTGTAAATTTCTGCATGCAAAAACAAAAACTAGAATGAAATCCAAATGAAGTAGGAAAAATAGTAGCAGAAATATGATAGAACGAAAGTTAATTTATTATATAAAAAAGCTCATAAAATCAATAGGACAAAACTTATCTCAAAAGACAAATGAGCAAAACTCAGATATTTTCCAAAAGCAGAAATACAGATAATAATAAACAAACATATGGGAAAATATTCATTCTTGTAAGTAATTAGTCACAAGCCAAAATAATAACAAAAACATATTTGTCTAGTAGCAATGATTAAACATTATAAAATTTAAGCTGGGCAGAGATATAATTGTATGTTGGTGTAATCCTTTGAATTTGTATTTGGCGTTAGGTACCAAAACAATAAATTTATGCATGTAGTGGGATAGTAACTCTGTTTTGAGATTTTCCTAGGGAAATAATCTAAACATAGATAAAACTTATATACAATGATGCCTATCATAGTATTATTTATATTAGTTAAAGTAATTTAACCAAACTAAACTAGCATTAAAAATAATCATAAATTTATTGGTTATTATCATGATATATAGTAGATTAA
>NW_011888790.1:11787495-11788299 GCF_000151845.1 Pteropus vampyrus | reverse complement strand
TTAGGTACCAAAACAATAAATTTATGCATGTAGTGGGATAGTAACTCTGTTTTGAGATTTTCCTAGGGAAATAATCTAAACATAGATAAAACTTATATACAATGATGCCTATCATAGTATTATTTATATTAGTTAAAGTAATTTAACCAAACTAAACTAGCATTAAAAATAATCATAAATTTATTGGTTATTATCATGATATATAGTAGATTAAATATAACTTAAAAAATAAAATTATTATAAAAATAAACATTTACTAAGGCCCTATTGTGACCTATATTTTTCTAAGTTATTTATATATATCATTCATTTCATTTAATTTCCTCACATCAACTCTGGGAGAAAGACCAAATTTTAGATGAGAAAACTGAGATACAGAGTTTAAAAGACTAATTCTAGATCAAACAGTAAAAGTAAAAAAAGTAGAAATAAGCAATCTGATTCCAAGACTTGAGTTCTTAATCAACACTATAATATAAAACTAGTAGAAGATGGTAGACTAGGTAAAAGCAGGGTTCACCTCCCCCCAGATCCGCAGTAAAATTACAGCCAAATTATAAAATAATCAAAGTGGAGAATCACCTGAAGTCCAACTGATCGTAACACCTACATCTGATAATATAAAGAAGGAGCCACATTGAAACTGGTAGGGGAAGCAAAGTCGTGAATCAGCTGGATCCTCTCCCTCAGGTGATGGAGGATCACCGGAAGGGTGAGCTAGGCTGCAGAGGCTTCTCTGAAAGAGAGAAGGGTCCTGGTCTCATTTAGGGGCTCCCCAGCCCAGAGTTGCAGCCCAGGGAAGAT
>NW_011888790.1:11786272-11787285 GCF_000151845.1 Pteropus vampyrus | reverse complement strand
AGCAATTTACAGAACATGGAATATTTTCCAGTATAGACCACATATTAGGACACAAAACAAGTCTCAATAAATTTAAGAAGATTGAAATCATATCAACCGTCTTCTCTGATCACAATGGTATGAAATTAGAAATCAAATACAAAAAAAAAAAAACTGGAAAATGCACAAACACATGGAAGCTAAATAACATACTACTAAACAATGAATGGGTTATCAATGAATCCAAGGAAGAAATCAAAAGGTACCTAGAAGCAAATGAAAATGAAAACACAATGACTCAAACATCTATAAGACACGGAGAAAACAGTTCTAAGAGGGAAATTCATAGTAATACAGGCATATCTCAAGAAATAAGAAAAAGCTCAAATAAACAATCTAACCTTAAAAGAACTAGAAAAAGAACAGCAAACAAAGTCCAAAGTGAATAGAAGGAAGGAAATAATAAAAATCAGAGTGGAAATAAATGAAATAGAGTCTAGTAAAACAATACAAAAGGTTAATGAAACCAAGAGCTGGTTTTTTGAAAGGATATATAAAATTGACAGACCCTTAGCCAGACTCATCAAGGAAAAAAGACAGAGGACTCAAATAAGTGAAATCAGAAATGAAAGAGGAGAAATAACTACAACTCCACAGAAATACAAAGGATCATAAGAAAATACTATGAGCAATTATATGCCAACAAATTGGACAATCTAGAAGAAATGGACATATTCCTGCAAACATACAATCTCCCAAGACTGAGTCAAGAAGAAACAGAAAATCTGAACTGACTGATTACCACCAATGAAATAGAATCAGTAATCAAAAACCTTCCTCCAAAACAAAAGTCTTGGACCAGATGCCTTCATAGGCAAATTTTATCAAACATTCAAAGAATTATCACCTATTCTTCTCAAACTGTTCCCAAAACTTCAAGAAGAGGGAAGTCTTCCTAATTCCTTTTATGATGCCATCATTAGCTTGATTCCAAAATCAGACAAAGGCATTACCAACAACAACAACAACAACAA
>NW_011888790.1:11784616-11786222 GCF_000151845.1 Pteropus vampyrus | reverse complement strand
CAACAACAACAACAACAACAAAACTATAGGCTGATATCTCTTATGAACATTGATGCAGAAATCCTCAACAAAATATTAGCAAACCGAATTCAGCAATACATTAAAAATATCATGCACTATGATCAAGTTGGATTTATTTCTGGGATGTAAGGTTGGTATAATATCCACAAATCAATTAATGTGATATACCACATTAACTAATTGAAAGATCATATCAATAGATGCAGAAAAAGTGTTTGACAAGATCTAGCTTTTATTTATGATCAAAACTCTTAGCAAAGTAGGCATAGAGGGAACATACCTCAACATAAAAAAGCCCATGTATGACAAACCTACAGCTAACATCATACTCAATGGGGAAAGGCTAAAAGCATTTTCCTTAAGATCAGGAACAAGACAAGGATGCCTACTTTCACCACTCCTCTTGAACGTTGTATTGGAAGTCTTAGCCACAGCAATCAGACAAGAAAAAAAAAATAAAAGTTATCTGAATTAGAAAGAAAGAAGTAAAATTCTCTTTATTTGCCAAAGACATGATTCTATATATAGAGAACCTTAAAGATTTCACCAAAATCTATTAGAACTGATCAATGAATTCAGTAAAGTAGCAAGTTAAAAAATTAATATTCAGAAGTCAGTGGCATTTTTATATACCAATGATGAACTTTTGGAAAGAGAAATTAAGAAAACAATTCCATTTACAATTGCATCGAAAACTATAAAATACCTGGAAATAAAATTAACCAAGGAGCTAAAAGACCTATTCTCAGAAAATTATGTCATTGGAAAAAGAAATTCAAGAAGATACAGAAGAAATAAACAGAAGCATATACCATGCTTATGGGTAGGAAGAATCAACAACATTAAAATGGCCATACTACCCAAAGCAATCTATAGATTCAGTGCAATCTCTACCAAAATACCAGGGGCATTTTTCAGAGAGCTACAACAAATAATCCTAAAATTTATATGGAACCATAAAAGACCCTGATTAGCCATGGCAATCTCAATAAAGAAGACAAAATTGAAGGTATCAGACTATCTGATATAAAACTATACTACAAGGCTACAGTAATCAAAACAACATGGTACTGGCATAAAAACAGATACATTGATCAATGGAACAGAATAGAGAGCCCAGAAATAAATCTACGCCTATACGCTCACTTAATATATGAAAAGTAGGCAAGAATTAATGGGGTAAATATAGCCTCTTCGATAAATGGTGTTGGGAAATTGGACAGATACATGTTAAAAAAAGAAACTGGATCACCTTCTTACACTGTATACAAGAATAGACTCAAAATGGATTAAAGGCTTAAATATAAGACATGAAACCATAAAACTTCTAGAAAAAAGCATAGAGATAAACACTCTCATATTACTAATGGTAATTTCAAATATATCTCCCTGGACAAGGGAAACAAAAGAAGAAATTAACAAATGGGATTACATCGACTAAAAAGTTTTTGTAAAGCAAAAGAAACCATCAATAAAACAAAAAGACAACTGACTGGGAGAAAATATTTGCTTATGTTACGTCTGATAAGAGGTTAATGTCCAAAATATATAAAGAACTCACACAACTCAACAACAAAAAAACAAA
>NW_011888790.1:11780405-11783441 GCF_000151845.1 Pteropus vampyrus | reverse complement strand
GACTGGGAGAAAATATTTGCTTATGTTACGTCTGATAAGAGGTTAATGTCCAAAATATATAAAGAACTCACACAACTCAACAACAAAAAAACAAATAATCCAATTAAAAAATGGGCAGAAGACCTGAACAGATACTTCTCCAAAGAAGAACTATCGATAGCTAACAGACATATGAAAAGATGCTCAAGGTCACTAATCATCAGAGAAATGCAAATTAAAACCACAATAAGATATCACCTCATACCTTTCAGAATGGCTATCATCAATAAATCAAAAAACAACAAATGTTGGCGAGGATGCAGAGAAAAGGGAACTCTCATACACTGTTGGTGGGATTGCAAATTGGTATAGCCACTATGGAAAATCGTCTGGAGGTTTCTCAAAAAATTAAAAATGGATATAACTTTTGACCCAGCAATTGCTGGGTATTTATCCAAAGAAAACTGAAACAATAATTCATGAAGATCCATGCACCCCAATATTCATAGCAGCACAATTTACAATAGCCAAGACATGGAAGCAACCTAAATGCCTATCAACAGACAATTGGATAAAGAAGTTGTGGTTTATATATACAATGGAATATTAGCCATTAAAAAATGAAATCTTATCATTTGCAATGATATGGATGGACCTAGAAGTTATTATGCTGAGTGAAATAAGTCAGAGAAAGATAAATATCATATGATTTCACTTATATGTGGAATCTAAGGAACAAAAAGAATGAACTAATCAAAAACTGACTCACAGATATAGAGAACAATTTGGTGATGGACAGAGGGGATGGGAACATTGAGGGGCTGGGAGAATAGGGTGAAGGATTAAAGAAGTACAAATTAGTGGTTGATAGGTGGTCATACGGATGGGGAGCACAGCACATGGAATGTAGCTAGCAGTAATACATTGGCTAGATGGAAAACCAGAGGAGAGAAGGAGCAATTAGGGGGATTGGTTTATAAACTATATAAATGTCTAACCAATGTTCCATATACTTGAAACTAATTTTAAAAAAACTACTTCCAAAGGCTGCAAAAAGGTGTACTACTTCTGGTAAGGCATTAAAAAATAAAAAACAATGAAAAAACATGCATAAAGTTTGACAATTATATTTTAAAATATGAATTTAAAATTATATAGCACAAATTGGGATGCCAATCAGATTTGTATTAGTATAGTACATTGTTAGATGATTTTGTCCTTTCCTTGAATTTCTAAATTTTTTATTATATTTTATATTTTTATAATATGATTGAAAAGAAATGTTTAAATTCTATCTCTATTAATATGATGAGCTAAGTTATTTGGAGTATTCCTCTTTTGAAAACAACTTAAAATGCTTTTAACACTGTTTTAAATTTTTTTTTTAAAGTCATGAAATATGTGACATTAGTAAATAGAAGGGAAGGTAAGAACCAAGTGAGGTAAGCATATCAATGAAACTACATCTGCCTTGAAAGCATTCATCAAACTAGCAAAATCTAGTTCTCCTTATATTGGCCTGTTGGAAAGTGAGAAACCAAAATCAAATATAATTACTGGTTAAGCTTGGGAGTCCAAAAGAAGAGAAGGCTGGAACTCCAAAGTTCTATATTTTAGTGAAAGGGCAAATCATAAATAAACCTCCCCTACCTCAATCCTAAGAGACTGTATGAATAATCACCTTGGCTCCAAGCAGAGCAGAAGCGGAAAAAAGTTTCTCAGATTGTGCTCCATAGATCTCTATGACAAAATCATATTATTTATGTACTCCAAATAAGCCCTCATGTTATACACTGGCTATAATAAAGTCTAGAGAAATAGTTTTTAGGTGCTCATCAAAAGAGAATGCAAATGTTCGCTTAGGAAACTCACAATCAAAACTAAGCACACAAGGAAATAACACTGTCTTCCAAAACCCTATAAGAAATCAGGGAGCTAAAACAGTGTCAAAAAGATTTTAGATGTTAGATTTGTCAGACATAGATTATAGTATAAGTATACATGTGAAAGTATGTGCAGGGAACAAGAAACTATACATAATAACACTATATATTTTTTTAAATGTAGAATTTCAAAAATAAAAAAAAAAACAATAACTAACTAACATTCCACAGTGGAGCAGCCCAGACATTTTTCCATGTTCTGAGAATATAGTATTGAATAAAACAGACAGAAAGCTCTGCGCTTGTGGAGCTTCCATTTTAGTTTGTACAGCAAGTGTCAAAAAAAAATGTCAAATCTATGGTATGATGCATGTTGATAAATGCTAAAGTAAAAATAAGGGACAAGGTATGAATGGGCATCATGTAAAATTTTAGTTATAGTACTTAGGGAAGACATCAATAAACAAAATGACTTTGGAGTGATGACTTCAAAATGTCTGGCATGCAGTAGATAAAAGCGCATCCTACGTAGTAGATCAATGAATGCAAAGCGCTGACATGAGAATCAGCCTGGCACAATCGTGGAGCGGGAAAAATGAGATTGTGCTGGAATCCAGAGAGCCAGAGAAAAATATAAGAGAATGAAGTAAGAGCATTGCACATGTGGAAGAAGGAGATCCTAAAGTCTTGGCAGTCCTCATCAAAACTCTGGCTTTTATCTTGAGTAAGGGGGATAGCAGTTAGAGAGGTTCGAATTGAAAAGTTATGCGGTCTGATTAATTTATATAATACAAATTTTGCCCTTATTGCACAAGAAAGGAGGCAGAAAGTCAAATTAGGTTGGAGACGTTTTGAATTATCAGGAGATAGGTGACGACAGCGTCAACCAGGGTAATGGGACTGGGATGGTGAGAAATAGTAAAATCCTTTTTTTGACAGTAGAGACCATTAGATAGACTGGTTATAGGAATCTGAGAAAAAGAGCAAAGAGGATGATACCACATTTCTTTGTAGAGTTAGGAACAAAAAAAAAATTGTTAATAAAAGTTTACATTCATGATTTAAAAATTAATATTGTTAGAAAACTTGAATAGAAAAGACTTCCCTTAACCTTCTTAATGGTATCTCCATTATAATTAGAGCAACTGTCATATTTAACAGTAAAACCTTGAGA